>NC_056733.1:132827600-132840100 GCF_019279795.1 Protopterus annectens
TGTCATAGTACGGGTGGCAACTGCTAGACCAAAACAATGAGCCAATGTCCTGCTGTTATTATGAGGTCGTCCAGTGTCTGTCATTCCGGGCTGTCATGACCAAACGACGAGCCTTCAACACAGAGCAAATGCATCCATGTTACACATGTGTGTGTGGATAATACCTAGGTCGCATTTACCCATATAGCCGCATTCCAAGGCAAATGTCCTACACACAGAAGTAGCACCCTGACTTATGCATGACAATTGCAGTAGATGCCTATGCTAACCCATGCTAGATGTGTGGCTTTAGTAATCCATTAGCCCAATGTAGAACCTACAGTGGGGAATACCGACATCTGTGCAGTGAAGAACAGCTGGCTGAAGACTCTGTACTGCACAATTGCACTACCACCATATAACTCGGATCCAGACATATGGGCCATAACAGTGGTATGGACCATACCAGGTGGTGGTGTACACATATTCATAAAGGCTACTCACATGTAAGGACCAATACTCCGACATAACGCATCTCAGATGAGTCAGGTACAGGTGACAGTGGCAAATGCTGCATTCTAGGTTGTATCCCCATATACATCCACCACCTTGTTCCCAGACTACCAACACACATCCATATGTGGTATGAGATAGTATGGTAGAACACCAGATAACCCTTGATTGGTTGACTGTACCTAGGCCTACATCAACTGTGCAATGTACCCATATACAGACACAGCTGCATAATGTGTTATGCAATGCAATAATACAACTGTTTGTAACCTGCTCAGTTGTACACATACCAGGGTCCCTCGAATGTTGTCGGCATTCACACGGTCGACTGTTGCTGTACACCTGTAACCAACACCCTCATGGTTGGATATGACTTAACCGTACCTGCCCTGGATATGTACATCCCACACTCATACAACATATATTACATTACCATAGCTGTCGTTTACCTTTCTACATACAGGTGGCTACAGTCATTACACACATGCACATGGCATATAGCATGCTAACGGTACATAAGGTTCGATATCTATGTTGACAGAGGTAATATCCCCTCTCTACTGGTCACCCATGACACCTCTCAAATCATACAACACCCCATGTGGCATGTATGTCTTTAGACATGTCCACCTAATGCAATGCCTACAAACATACCCAAATAACAGGACCATAGGACCTACACAAGGCCTGTATTAACAGACTCAGGGAAATCCAGCTCTGCACTGTATGTTCCTGAGTAGTCAAAGGTGATATGTTTATGACATGTACAGCCATGTGTGGCCACAGCTCCTACATATACCCCATGTCAACAATTGCAACCCATGCATGCTGTTTGCTGTCTGGACATTAGCCTTAGTACTACAATAGCCAGTACATGCTGGGGTGAAATGTTTACAAGCCACAGATGCTCGGCTATGTTTTACACATGGCGTGGGGAATGTGTGGAATGTATCCTTTTGACCTGCTAGTGCACATAGACCGCATATGTGTACATGTATTGCTGTTTGTGTAGATTCCATGTGTGTGCAGTGTCTGATGTCTGAAGGTGACTGTTGTCTTAGTACATCATGCTGTTGCAATACAGCCTCAACATTGCCAACTGTATATGGTGATATGCTCTAAGTACAGTAAGCCGTCAATGAGGTATGGACGGATGTTTGGACATGACTACTAAGTGGTGGGTCTTCTTTGCAGATTAATGATTACTGAGGACAGCTCACTGGTGTGTTACAACCAGTCCTACAATAACCTGTGTACCTGCTAAGTTCAGGTTTTGTTAATTGAAGTGGAATACAGACAATGTTGAATGCTGTAAGGGTGACACTGAAGGCAAACCCCATGACACCTCTAACAGTAATACCTCCCCTGTGCATATATTGTGCATATATCAGCACAGTTGTCATAGGAAAGAGCCAGTAAGCATCGTACCGGATGTGATAGTGTTGTACTGCTGTAGTACCTATCATGAGATAGCCATGTTTTTGATTCACAGTACTGGCATGTGTGGGTGTGTGTCCATATATGTCACATATGGTTGGGACTACATCCCACATGTTACCACTCTCCTGAACACTGTTGGTGACACCAGTACAGAGTGAAGTGTAGAAAAAAAGCCATAGGCAGGTGGTTACACCACACACATGTAAAGTGTCTGCATGTGTGTGACATAGGTGTATATCTTTGTGAATGCCGGTGTGTGCGTGTGTATGGCTGTCCGTGTTTATGGCTGTCCTGTTCCTGGAGTGAGGCTGTATGTTACCATAGCGGAATGTTAATGCCCCTCCCCCATCCACTCAAAGCAGTGTAGCATCCCTGTTGATAACATCAGTCCTAGACGGGCATACTAACTGCCTGTTAACATGTATGCCCTGGGGTGTGACCTGTTGTTACATAGCCTACTCATGGACCCCTCTCCCCACATACACTCACTGCACTGTAGTATCCATGTCAATGTCCTTGATCTTAGGCCATTACAACTACCTGTACATGTGTAATCTCTGTGGTGCGACTTGTAATTGTGTAGTACTATAATGATGATATGCACATAGGCAGGGGTTGACATCCGAACACTGGCAACTGTGTGTGTGTGTGTGTTACTGTGTCTGGAATCCCTAAGTGTGTGGGTGTGTCTGTGTTTGCATGCTGTCATGGCAGTGGGTATTACTGCTTCCCAATGAGATGCCACTATTTCCACTGGCCTTTACCCTTGTCATCCAGCATACCACACTTTTACCCACTCCACACTCCAGGTAACTATACCTGTGATGTCACCCATTATGGATGTGACGGCTCTGAACACAGTAGCTTACTACACAGCTATCATGCTCTTGGATCATTAGAACAGTAAACATAATTAAAACATGGGAGAATATAACTGTGATGTGGAAACTACAAAGTGCATGCAGGTATTGTCATACTGACCTGTGGGTAGTCAGCATGTACATATGGGACTCCCACATACACCATCATCCCCCGGCACATGCAACTACACCTGAAAGAGGAAGGCAGAACATCAGGATCAACATGGTGTCAGTGTTGTTACACATGATACATGCTGTCAAACATACAAAATGCATTCTAAAACTGCAATACATGTTATTTCTGCTGGCTGTCAACACTACTCAACAATATTAATCTACAATTGTCTACATAATATGTTCACCCTGTGCATCAGACCATATGAACATGTCCCTGCACCGATGATGTGGATGACAGGGATGTGGCACAGGCATCATCATATGCACAGGGTGATAATGTTTGCCAGAGGCCTAGGCTGTGCGATTGGATGACATCATGCGTGTGTGTTAGGGTCTGTGATATCAGTGGGCGTGTGTGGGTGTTATGCGTGTGTGTGTTGAGGTGCCCTACATTTGTTTCCATTGTCTGTGTATGCATGCACACAGGTCTGGCATGAGGCTGGCCTACACAGGAGTAATATTGACAGCTGCAGACTATACAAGGCAGGTGTCACAGTTCATGGTGTCCAACCACGGTCACGTGACCTGTGCTTGCCAGGGGTTGTATGGGCACTTCCAGGCAGAGGTCCAGATTGGGTACCGTCTGATGACACATGTCCACTGGAATCGTGTCCCTGTTGGGACCGTCCAGGACCACGTGGCCTGCTGTGTCCTGGTGTGGACTGCAGAGCACCAGCAGCACTGCTGCTGCTACCCACCACTATAGGAGGGGGCATGTGCAGTAGCATGTTCACGTAGACCTTCAACAGGTGATGTAGCTGGCCTACGTCCAAGTACCCGATGCCTCAATCCCACCAGATGTTCCAGCACAGACATTCCATGCTCAAGGATTGACATGCCACAGTCAAGGACTCCCACCATGTCACCCAATCGTCTATCCAAAATTAGTAAAACCAACTAATTTAATGGTACACAAGTAATTTACTTGTGTAGCTGCAGTTGTGGTGCTGCGGTAGTGTTGTCGCCTCACAGTAAGACGTTGTCCTGTTCGATTCTCAGCTAGAGCATCATCTGTGTGGAGACATGCGTGAATGGGCGTACCTTCATTGAAGGTTGTGTGTCAGGGCTGGCAACTTGGCACGTAAAAATCCACTGCCAATCATTAGCGGACCGGAGTTACGCTATGGCGACCCCTAACCGGGAAAAGCTGAAAGACACAACAACAACAAGTAATTTACTTGTGTACCATTAAATTATTTGGTTTTACTTCGACAGCTTGCCGTGGCAGAGTTTTTACTTTTACTAGTTTGTTGGCTTTCTTGTTTACCATGTTGTTGGTTAATGAATGGACAGCAGCCCTCTGAAGCCTCAGACCATCCCTGTTGTGCTGTTCAGCATGTGCCTGTGCCTCCATTACAGCCCAAAACATGCATCTGGTGATTCCAGCTGATGTGCTTGGTCCCACAGGGGCATGTTGACCAGTGATCCTCTTACGAGCAGCGCTGGGCACATGCCTGTGTGCGACATCACCAGTCTGTTGACTGGGAGCATGGTGTGTAGGCAAATCTTCCATAGTCACCACACTTCCCTATTCTATGCTACCACCAGCCAACTGTCCTTCCTCTATGGCCGGTGGTGATGGCGTATGTAGAGGCAGGGGAACTGTGTGCGAGGATGAGGGGGAGACAGGTGGAATGGCAATCAGTGGCACAGATTCAGCCCCTGACAACCCTGCCTGTACCTCAATCATACTATCATCATCATTGCTAGAGTCTGTGGTGACATAACATCTGGTGGACCGCAGGAGGGCAACACACCTACATCAACACCTGTGAGGGGAAGACAAGAACTGTACATTACAAGTTATACCAGACACACATAGACAGAGACACACACAGACACACACACAGACAGACACACACAGACAGACACACACACACACACACACACACACACACACACACACACACACACACACACACACACACACACACAGAGACACACACAAAGACACACAGACAGAGACGCACACAGATAGGGATGCACACAGACAGGGACACACACAGACAGGGACACACACAGACAGGGACGCACACAGACAGGGACGCACACAGACAGGGACGCACACAGACAGGGACGCACACAGACAGGGGCACACACAGACAGGGGCACACACAGACACACACAGACAGACACACACAGACACACACGCTACATGCAGGTGATATGGCAGATGGCATTCAGCTTAGACAATTATAGTTTCAGCTTAGGCAATTATATGGTAGTCATCATACATCCTTGAGTTGCACACAACAGCATGCATGTGGTATAGCAGATGGCATGCACCTTACATAATTATAGTGGTGGTTAGCATACATACCTGTATTGCACTCTTTGTGTTGGTAGCCTATGCCCCATACCTGCAACACAACACATGCACTTTGCACCATTGCACTGCACTGCCATGGTGTGTGCAACATACACCACATGCTAACAGGCCATCTCCAACCTTTCTACATCTGCCACTGATGCTTTGTGTTGGCCACCACCCCTATGTGTGAGGACATGAGCAGTATGTTATGTCGACTGCATACAATGTTTGGCTGAGCCCTAGCTTGCTATCTCCCCCAAAGCAGTGCATGTCTGTTCAACATTATTCTGCTTACCCCTGAGCTGAGTGTAGACATTGTGGATGTGGCTGTACACACATGTTTGACATGGCTGGCCCTACTTTGCAAAAGTGCCACAGACCAGCACAGGTTTACAGTACACCAGCCTGCTGTGTGGCGTATGACCTTGCCAATCACATGTAGTATGATATGTCTTCTGCTGATGTGTTGAATGACATGCATAGATGTGTAACACAATGGTGTCCTTTCCAATCTACAGTATGGTAATTGTGTCCCAATGCAGGGACGTGTTATACTAACATGGGCCTTCAGCTGATGCAATTTTGTCTGCCCACCCTACAAATATGGAGGGACATACTGCACATTGAGCTGATGTGCATAGCCATTGCAGGGCATTATGTGGCTTTACAATTGCTATACAGTGTGAGCTACTGACACGGTTCATAGCCATGACTATGTTCACATACAGTGCACATCTAATGTGGAATGTGACCCTCGTCACTGAGGTGTATGCACAATAAACCCTAATGTGGAATGTGTCACACAGGTCACAGAAGGCTAAAAGGATGACACCCCTGCACATCTGCAACCATATTACTGATACCTGCCAACTATGCCCAGACATGGCTAATGTACAAGTTCTATATGTCCCACATGCCATCTATGTACCTCACACACATGAGGAGCAGGCATGACAGTGACGTCTGACACCAGCAAGGTGAATCTACTGTATCTGTGGCTTGATGTGGATGTTATGTGTATGTTGTGCTACACATGTATGTATTTGGATACTGTATAGGTGAATGCTTTCATGTCGTTACACACTCCAGATGTTCAAGACATGTTATGTGGTGGTTTCATGTTATGCCTACACAAGCTGTGCACAGGCCTGTATGATGTGTAGTGTTTCACATCTAAATCCACAAAAAGAAAATACGCTGTAGTAACAAGGAAATCCCAAAACAGCAAAACCAGTGTTTCACATCTGCAATATCACCATTACACAAAGGCCATAGTTGTATTGTGTCAAGCCAATGTACAACACGGTGTACACACATGTACATCACTTCCACTGTGTGCTTTGATTCATGTCTCTGGCCGTCCTCCATGGCCATGTGTACACATGTGCAGTCCAATGGTTGTGATGGCCTTCTTATTTCACATGTCAGTGTTATCCCATATGACATACACCCATAGATGTCATATGCTCCACTGAGGACAGGGTTATGCAGACAAAGGGTGGTATGTATGGGATGTGAGACATGTTTTGCAGGATAGTTGAGCAGTGTTGCAGTCAGCCCACTACATGTCATGGACATGTCTGATAGCACATGACATTATGTGACATTCATAGCAAGGGTATACTCCACAAGGGTGTATCCTGTGGGCCGGGCATACTCCAGCTCCAACATATTTAGTGTGTGTGCACACATATGCTCTCTGTACAGTACTGTTCATATTCCCAACGCGTGTAATGCTGATATGTAGTACCTGTCCCTACAGTGGAACACACCTCCACCATTGTATTCACTGTTGTCCACACATCTGGCAATGACGGTTTGAAAGGTTTAGTGTAGGTATTTCATATAGTCTACAATTGTTTCACATAGGTAAACAGTATGATGCATTGCAGGTCTGACCAGTGTCCATTACCAGGACCACCATATATTATGTGTACGTGTGTTATGGCAGATAGCATGCAATTATCAAACCTGGTAAATAATAACAATCTCACCTGACACAGGCTGCTGTCGCTGCAAAACGCCAGAGGTACCTAAACAGGGGTGTCACAGCAGTAAGATCATTATCCACACCTGTGTGGTAGCTTCAGGGTGCAATGTCTATGTTAGCACATAAGCCAGTACAATACACTATACTATGGATTATGCACATCTGTGCATACATAGAGTAGCAGACTACAGTATGTGGCATGTGTGTATAAATGCCTTGCATATGATGTTACATTGCATATTGTACAGTAACACATGTAACTATGTGATATATGGTTGTGTTTTATGTGCAGTAGTGACTTACCAGGCAACTCCAGGCTCGGTGGTTGAGAGACACCCACCTCCACAATACCAGCTAATGCTTGTGGATGGAGGTCTGCAGGTGTCCCCAGGTTGGCCAGTAGCTCCTCGGTACATGTGAGTGGGGGCTGGGTGGGTGGCCCCCCCACCTGTTGCATCTTGTTCCCTGGTGATTGTATTTGCACGCTGTTTCGCCCATCTTATCTGGTCAGTGCAGTGTCAGCGCACCTGCTGATAGGTGCGATTGTGACAGCCAACATCAATTACCCTCCTGCAGAGTTTCTCCCACAGGGCATCCTGCTGCTGTGCATCCTGTGGCACATGGCTGAAGAGTGTTGTGTAGTTGTCGAGGAGGTATGGGATGAAGATCTCATCCTTCAAGCGGCTGTATGACGGCAGTCGGCTACTGGGCATACCTGGAAGACTTAACAATGGAGACAGGTCACAGTAACTCACATAGAAGTACAGCAGTACAGCCGAACATACATGTGTATCACATTTGTTAAGTTTACAAATAAGTCTTTGTGGATCTACATGACACTAACACCACTGACATGTATAAGTCACACACATTTGACACCTACTGGTGATGTGAAGTTATCGCCATATATGTGTGTCATGTGTTTTGCCATATACATCTACATGGCACTGTACAGCTGTGTAGCATCTTGCCATGTATTGCCTGTGTTGCATATGTGTAACACATGGGACAATAGCTAGCCTGATGGTATTTACAGGGTTGGATATCAACTATGGCATGTATGGTCATAGTGATGTGGTAGGCTATATGCCCTGGGCCATTTATGAGCCTATGCAGACAGGTTACCTAGCTGTAGGCAACAGACAGATAATATTCAGTGGCCAGTTCAAGCAGTGCCACAGAATGGATACACATGGTTACTGATATATTTGGTATGCAGTCATCACACCATGTCACAGAGAGGGGCGATGTGCAGCTTCACTGGACATGGATGCATAGTATGGCAAGAGTATGTTAAGTGTATGGGACAGGGATCTGTCAGGCATGTTGTGATCCTTGTACTAGAAAGGTGGATGTCCATGACATATGTGTTTATTTGGGATCAGGATTTGTTAAGTGTAGCATGTTCAACACCTCTGGGTTGGACATGGCTTTATTCAGAGTAGGCTGCATGCTACATAGTGCAGCTAGGGATTGTGAATGGCAGTGTAGGCCATCTACACATGGGCAATAACCCTTAAAGGAAATATGTGATCTATTATGGGCCACATGGGTTTTGAGTATGGCTGAGCAGTAATTTCTATATTCCTGGTTGGCACCCTGTCGTGATTAGGGGTGCCACATATGACTACCTATCTTTTGTGGTGACGTAACTATCAAAGGGAAGTACTGTCCAGCTGCATCTCATACACACAGTTGTCATTATGTTGACTTCTGCCTAGATGGTAGTTAATGGGTACAGGGTTTGTAACATAGGGGATGCCAATGCAATACTTAGCTCTCAGAATGTGGCCATACATCAAACACCACACATCTGACAAACTAAGGCCCTTCTGTATGTTGAACATAGCACACAATGAGTCAGCTATTACTCCTAGTTCATAGTCATTTGCAGACATCAATAGGCTGCCTTCTGTGTCAGTCAATGTGGTATAGATACCAAAGAGGGGACGTACCAGTAATGACCACTGTATTACTGTGGCTGGCACTGCTTTGATGTGTGTGTATTTGTTGGACACCTTCTGTAGTGTGGGCTCTGCTAGCAGTCCAGTTGCCAACCACTCCTGTGACATAGGTATATACACCTAGTTTGAGTGCAGCTGGAACACAGTATGGGTGATGGTGTCCTATGACCTGGCAAGGTCATGATATGCAGTGTGAATCAACCCTACTGTCATCTACATCTGTACCGAGTACATCAATTACATTGACCATGGTTCATGGCCGTACAGAGCAGACTAAGCAAGGTAGTTGTGCACATTGTCCCATTATCAGTAGTGTCTTCCCCTTTGTGGGGTGTGATAACTGTTGCTGTGCACCATTCGGCGTGTACACAGCCTGACATGGAGCTATGATTGAACATGATGAGTCTGTGAATAGCTGAATGTTCTTACATTTGTGTAGGATACACCCTGGGATGGTGACAGGTCCCATGAAAGCTGTATGTATGGCATTAGAGAGTGCAGCTTGTACCTGCATAGTCGTTAGTACAGGGTGCCTGTAGTGTACATGGATATATTACTAAGTGTACCAGTTGTAGTGTACATGGATATATTACTAAGTGTAACAGTTGGGGGGGGTGGGAGTAGGTTAAGGTTCTACGAGACCCTATCAGGATGAGCGGGTGCTATTTCTGTAAGTGCAGTACTTCCCATGCCATAGTGCTGTGCAGCACGTCAGGTCTTGTCATTGCCATTACGATTAATGACATAGCTATAGAATGCTTTGTGCTTGGCCTCATAATATGTGGCTGATTGGTTTCACGGTAGCTTTGCGTGGTTTCATATGGTATATCTGCATCTTACTGAGGCTGACCAGGGATCACCTACACTCATGTGTGTTCACTCTTGCAACAGTTACTACCTTCTGTGGTACAGTTTAAAGCATGGTACCACCAGTTTGCCTACTTGTTTGTGTTGGGTTGACTCCTGGTTCTCTTTCAGTGGCACAATCACTGCACATATGTGACTGCTTAAGGTTCATTTGTGTAATATTCAGCATTTGCACATGCATTGTCCATCTGCATGGGTGCCATGCCACTCACCACTCTGCTCTTAGGGAACATAACATTGGCATTGGAAACTAACTATGTGTAGCATACTGTTAGCCCTGTTTGTGTGTCTACTGTGATCCAGGTCAGTGGGGTCGATGGAATCCAACATGCATTGAGCGCAGGTGTTGGTACATGAGGAGTCTTCACAGTTCATAATGGAATAATTGAGAGTAGCCAATAGTATGGTTCTGTCTCAGACCTATTCTTCCCCATTACAGTACATTATGGCAGTTGGGAAGTCCGCAGCCTTGTGGGTGATCTGTCTCAAGGTGCATGTTGAATTCCACTGTGGCACAAAGGTAGTTGCTCAGCATAATGCATCTGATGTTATGCAAGTGCAAGTAGCGTGGGGGTGTACATATCCTTCAGGAATATGGACACACCCATGGCCCGTGTGTTCCAATAAAGGATAATGGGCAAAAGGTGAGGTATGTGTTATAACATGGTCATGCAGGTGTGCTCTCCAGAGCATTGAAACATGTCTTAGCCACTGCACAGATATGTTCTCCACGTTAGGGATTGACATATGTATGTCCATATAGTGTTTCTGACATGTATCATTGTGTAGCGAGACCCACAGTGTATTGGTTGGCTGTCCCTGTAACTGCAATGGACCCTCACCTGAACCATGCATGATGAAGACACTATAGGGGAAGCATGAGCCCTAGGCTGTATCCAGATTCCCAGGGGTGACAGGTGCAGGCCCTGTCTGGCAAATCATCGTGGTCTGTCAACCATATTATCCCAGGATGACAGATACTGGATACCCTGCAACATGCACCACTACACTACACAATTGTGGAATACGATCCTTTTGTTCCTGTACTGCAGTATCATTCTGGCCAGTGGCAGAATGCTACCCAGGTCTTGGGACATACCTGCTTGCCTACAAGACCTGATAGTTCCTACATGTGTTTCCATGCTGTCCAGGCTACTGCATCACAGGTCCTGCACAACAACATGGAATATGCCAGAGCCATGTGTATAGATCAGTTGATGGTCTGAGTGTATGAGTATGTGGCTAATCATGTCAGACAGGCAGCTGGCAGTATGTATGCCCTCGTATAGGTCTGTGTGTAACATAGTGCTAGAGTTTACACTCAGAAATGAGTACTGTTGGGCATGTTTTCAGTCATGTGTTCAGAGGTGTGGCACAATTATGCAAACTATGTCATACAGTTTGTGTATATCGGTGTCTGTCTCTTCCTGCTTGGGGGGTCACTTGTTTGGCCTGATACTTAGACGCGTATGTGAATGTGTGTGATTTCCGGTAGTGTGTTTGGGTGTCCTTACTCTGTTCTGGTAGGGGTATGTGTTGGTTGTGTAGATGAGCTGCATGTGTTAACCTACATCTCATGACTGCCCAGTCCAGTCATGGCTGTAGACTGGGCTGCCATCCAGCTTACCCCTGTAGCTTCATCCCAGACAATGTGTGGGGTGTGGTGTTAGGTGGGTCTGGCAGTGTACATGGCATAGAGATTACATTCCCCCAGGATGGCCACATACACAAAGCTCACATTAGGAGACACCAGTAGCTGACTAGTGGACATGCCTGTATGAGCAGTCAGTACTACAACTACCAAGTACTGTCTTTAGTTTACGTATTGCCTATGAAGATGTTTTAGACAATGATGCTCACATGTAATTATTTGTGTTATGGACGTAACAACACTGGCTATTACGGACACAATGTAGCTACCCTTGGCAGCAAACCTCCTCTGAGGAGCACATCACATCCTGTTAGTTGATTACAGATGATGCATGTGTCTACAGGTCTGCTTCCTTCTCTGGGTATATACTCACATATCCAGCAGGACCATGAGCTCTGTTGGGCACAGACACCCACTCCCCAAACAGAGTCATGTATCAATAGGCTCTGATGCCACTATCAACATGATCAGGATATAATCAGATAGTGTGAGCCATCACCTATGATGCGGCTATTACACACATGGGCAGCTGTCTCCTACATCTTACACTCCTACTGCAGATGTTACACTGGAGTTAAAGATGATGTGCAACCTGCTTCATTACCAGTGCTGTGCACTACCTTACATACAGTATGTGCAGGTAGCTGTTAGGTTGGGCTACACAAACATGGTAGTTCAGCCAGTGTGTCTGTACTCTCAATATCCACTCTATGTAGTTGTGCACATAGCCATTTGGCCCAGCCCTGTA
>NC_056733.1:132845100-132877600 GCF_019279795.1 Protopterus annectens
CACAGCACTTCTTAGGATGGACATCAACATCTGTACATTAACTGCAATCTGTCTTAAGGCTCCTGAGAGCACACCAGCACTACCAGACTACAACCCATACCACACATTTCAGCCACGGAACATGGACTGACAGAAATGGATGGGCTGTATCCATATTCATCAGGGATACCTACACCTCCAGGTTAGTGGGGCAGCATGATACCTCTGTGATCATCCATGTGCAGCTAACATCAGCCACAACAGCAATGTTGACTGTGGCCTGCTACGGATCACCCTCCATGACCTAGTACCTCCACCTACCTGGAGACAGTGGCGAACACAACAGTTCTAACACACGCTCTGACATTGGTCGATGTCAACTACCATACCATTAACTGGGAAACGTACTCCGGTACTCACCTTCCTGGAATGTATCACCTCATATGCCCTGTATCAGGTGGTAACCTCCCTAATGTGGGGTGGCAGCTACTAGATGTGGTCATCACCAACATGGGCAACAGGTGCACCACAGCGGAGGTTTACCGGTCACTGGTTAGATCTGACCATGAACTATTCACTGTTTCCACACCCTAGCATTTCTCCCACCCACAGATACCACAGTGTATACCTTTCCTACAGTTAAATTTACACTACTAGTGACAGGGGTGGGGGGTTTCACAGCCCCCACACTAAGGGAAAACACTGCTTCAGATACAGACAGATTTACAAATGCAGTCTATAAGCACCTACACGGATGTATGGATTGTGCCATCACTGGTAAACAAAGACTCACTCCTCCTAGACAAGGACACCGTTCTGGTGGACCTCTGCAATAAACAGGCTATACTCCAGATGTAGGACAGTGTTCCAGACACACAGCAAATCCCACAAAGGGCAGACATCCGTGATCACTATTAGTATGATTCGCAAGTCCCTCATGATATCATCCAAGACTAACATCAGGAGGAGAATATGCAAGTATTTGAAAGATAACCACAAAGCCTTCTTTGGCTATGTCAAGGATCGACGTGGTGACACACAGATTTGCACTGTGCCAGTGAAATATAGTGCAAAATATGCTGACTCTACTGATATCACCAACATCCTTGCAGATACATTCGGTGCATACTTCACCCCCTAAAGGGCCCACAACACTACCCATAAGGGACAGTATCCCAACCATCAGAGACACACAGGTGGAAATGGCCCTCTCTAACAGCAGAACACAGCATCAATGGAGGCAGATGTTGACTCAGACTGCATCTTGCAAACTGTACATGACAACCTGCCCCCCCACCTAATTATGCATTCCTACGTCAGCCTCTCCACAGGCTACATGCCCATACAATGGTTTGTGGCAACGGTTATTCCACTCCATCACAGGGAAATCACAAGTGACCATGGTAACTACCACTCCATAAGCCTGGTCTGCAATGGTATGGTTCGCATCCTCATGGCACTCATTAACAATGACATTGGTAACCTTCGGACACATGACCCAACCCAGGTCAGCTTGGTTGACTACAGTTCATGCCCACTGAACCTGTTTTATGTCTTACATACAGTCACCAAGATGTTAGATGACAGGGGAGATGGTTCACACATACTACCTGGACCTCAACAAGGCTTTTGACACCATGCCCCACTTAGGTATTATTGATAAACACACCAGCCTGTACATTCACCCATACATCACAGGTTGGGTTGCCAGTGGGCTTACACACACAACCCACATGGTACAACTAGCGGTCTCCAGGTCCAACTCTTGAACAGTCACAACTGATGTCCCACAGGACTCAGTCCTGGGAGCCCTACTGTTTGGCATATACATCTCAGATGTACAGGCAAACACAGGTGGACTACGGCAGACCATGTTTGGAAATGATTGCAAACTGGAAGCCATGACTGATAGTCCAGCTGACATGGACATCCCTCAGGGGGCCTCACAGAGAACGTCACAGAGTGCCACTGACATGGCCTCTAGCCAAGTGCCACTAACTGCATGGTCATTCCATTGTGGAATTGGCACCCACATATTAACACATGAGTGGCAGCCACTTTAATATAGACGAGGTAATGGGGTATCTGGGGACTAAGGTAGATAGTGATCTCCCCTGTGACAGTCATATCTCCACAGTAGTTAGGACATCCTTCCATGTAGGCCATCTGACTACTAAAGGATTCCCATCTAGACATACTGGGGTTATAGTGCCCCTTTATTCATCACTCATCAGTCCCATCATAGGGTATTGTAATCCATGTGGGATGTACCTCAGAGGACATGTCCAACAGCTCGGGGGTCCTCGAATGTACCTCACCAAGGGGAATACTGGCCTCCAACATATGGCCTATGCAGCCGGACTGAATAAACTCCTGCTTTACTCAGTGGCATCTCATTTACCCAGAGATTATCTCCGCTGACCAACACAGCCATGTCGAATTCTGGCTTGATGGATATGCTCCACCTATGGGAGTCCATGTCAGAGTGGGCCACTCACTCTAGTGAGCTGACTTTGCCACAACAATAACCGGAAGATGCTGGAGGGACAGCTTCCTGTCACAGACCCTCCCCATACTTTGGAACAATATCCCTAACTACATTTTACAGAGCCCCTCACTAACACTCTGCAAGAGAAACCTTGAAGGGTGGATAGGGAACAGTAGATGCACCCCAGGGATCCCGCCATTGGCTCTGCTCCACAGAGGGACAGTTAATGACTCAGTGGGGTGGCAAACGCTGACACATTTTGGCTGGTCTTATGAATGGCCTCTGGCAGTTGGCCAGGTACCTACCTATGAATCTATACATACAGTATCTGCATATGCTGATAGCTTAGTTTACTGTTCAGGTGTTGACTTACCTTGTGCCACTGGCTGTTGTGTGTGCAATAGTTGAGGGCTGCCTATGTTGGATGCACACAGTCGACTGCCTATACATGACAATTTACAGGTAGTCTTGTGTGTGTGCCATCAATTTTTACTGTGTGTGCAGGTAGAGAAGGGTGTCAGTCCCTAGGTGCCTACACTGTCAGTGTGTGTGCTATACGTTCCCTCTTTGCCAAGGCATCGGCATACTGGGCATGCCTCCGTCTGGCTCAGGGTGTTCCTGGTCTGAGTACCTCTGTGCCTGTGGGGCCCTTGGCAATGGTGATGGGCTGTGAGGGCCTTCGCCATTCTGTCCCTGCTGCAGCTGTTTCCGCAGGACCATATTGTGTAGCATGGCACACACTATGAAGATGTGGGCACACATGCCTGGAGAGTACTGCAAGGCTCCACCAGATATGTCCAAGCAACAGAACTGTGATTTCAGCATCCCAAACACATGCTCTATGATGATTCTGGTTTGTGCGTGTGCCTCATTATGGCGTTCCTGTATGGGTGTGTGTGTGCATTTCTGATGGGAGTCATCATCCACGGTTCCAGTGCATAGCCAGCATCCCCCACCAGGTGCCCATTTGGGATGTCCCCCCTGGCAAATAACCAATACAGCTGTGAGGCATGCCAGATGTGGGAGTCGTGATAGCTTCCAGCACACACATCCATGATAATGCCCTGAGCATTGCACATGACCTGGCAGTTGATGGAGGGGTATCCCTTACGGTTTATGTAGCGGCTTCCCTGCTCACCGGGTGGTGACTTGATGTGTATGTGCGTGCAGTCTATTGCACCCAGTACCTCTGGGTATTCTGCCACATGGTGGAAGAGACGCATATTGCTGGCCAACACCTCTTGCATTCCAGGGAAGTATATGTACTCATTGGCATGTGGTAACATGGCATCCAGGAACTGGTGTAGTACCTTGGATGCTGATGACTGTGAGATACCCATGATATCCCCAGTTGGTCTTTGAAAGGTACCTGTAGCTAGTATTCTCAGGCTTACACATACCTTCATATCCACTGGGATGGGTTCCCCTCTGTTTGTTCTGGCTCTGAGGCGTGGCCGGCACAGCTCCACAAGTTGCTGTAGGGTGTCCCTGTCCACCCTGTAACTCTGTACTATTTCCCGATTATGTAGCCCCTGGTAGGTTAGCCTGGGTCTGAAAACTCTCCTCCTCCTCTGGTGCCTGCGGTGGTCATGTGCATCATCCTCCACACCACCTTCAGTCTCCAACACATGCTGGTGGATCAAAACTATGGCAGCCCCTAACATGTACATGATAAAAGTTCCCCGTCTGTATACACCACTGGTGCATAGTGTATGAGAATACACAAATGTGTGTGAGGTGCTTTCAAACTTTATAGTATTGTGCTATGGATGCTGCTGATGTAAGTGGGTGTGTATGAAGTATTCCAGCTGCTGTATGTCTTAATTATGGGTTTTGCAATGAGTACTGCAAGTGTGGGGCCTTTACTGTGGAGATCTACTTGCCTGCCTTGATTAATTTTTTGCCCTTTAATTCACTTTTAGACCTGGATACCCTCCCATTATCAGGCATGCATCCACCTGCCGTCTTTCTTGTTTTGCACTTTCCCTACCCAGTCATGGCAAATTGTGCCTTGTAGCTGATATACTGCATATCACCTTTGTTCTGCTTTGACACTTTGCTGTTTTCTTTGCAGTACAGCCCCTCCCCTTCCCTGTTCTGCAGGTAGCTGCTTGCAGCATTGTTAGCTGTTTATGGTCCACTTTAGGCTCCTAGGTGTTAATTAGTCATTTGTACTCCAATTTCACTGCTGCTGCATTTCCTTATTTCTTTCCTATATCCTTCCTGTTTCAGCTGCAGTGCATGACACGCATACCCGTTTACTGTTTTTACACGCGTTTTCATCTCAGTTCACATGCATACTCGGTTACCTTGTGTACTCTCAGCTAAGCATTGATATGGGCAATGCGGCACACCCCTATCCTGCAGCTTTGCCTAGCTAGGGGCAGACTGGTTTAGCAATGCTCCAATGTTCTTACAGCAATGGCAACACACCCCTCTCTTGATGTCATATTTATCTCAAGGGCTCACCTTGGTGTTGTAACGCTATGCTGTTTTGTGCATCCTTACACCAGCGGGAAATCTGCAATTCACTATTACTCCTCTCATTTGCATAGTATTGCCTACTAATTCCTAGCTACTGCGCAAAACACTGTCACTGCCCCTTAGCAACCCTTGAGCCATGAGTATGGTGTAGCATGTCTGCCATTGACTATTATAGGGAAATTGTGATATGTGTTTCATTGCTGTTTTATTCTATATTTTTATATATTCCTTGCGATCCCCTTTGCACACTGCTGCCCTGCGCTTACACGTCACGATAGTGCGACTATATATATTAAATGTTAAATGTTAAGTTGTCAAACTCGCCTTCATTCTTGCTGGATGGGTTCGGAGCCGATCCTCGGCTCCGACTTGGCACTTGCTAAGCTCGAGAGCTAATTTTACCAGCTCGAGGCAACCCTATATCCCATGATGCAAGGCTTGACTACCCCAGATCTCGTTTGCCGCTTCGCAAAGAGGTCTCCTTTTACCAGCTCAGGTAAAGTTTTTAGTATTTATACTAGAGTTCAGTCAGAAAGATTTCCTTTTTTTTAGATTTCCCTTCTTAAGTGTTAGTGTTAACATATATATATCTTTCTTGCCCTATATTCCCTTTTTTCTTACTTTTATAGGGATAGATGTTATGTGATCCTATCTCGCCTACATTCTGTACTGATGGGCTCGGAGCCGATCCCTCGGCTCCGACTCGGCATGCTATGCTATAGAGCGAGGCCTCTTATTGGCTGAGCTATTTCTTATCCCAGGATGCACCACCACTAATCCCCCAGATCTCGTTTGCCGCTTACAAGCTAAGACGTGGTCTCAACTTGGCTGGGCTAAGTACTAATTTATTTAGGCTTTTCCTGTCAGGAATTTGCTTGTTTTGAACCCAAAAGCTGTTTTAACAGCTATTGTTGTGATACGTGTGTGTATTTGGTGAATTTGTTGAGAAATTTGTCTTTTTCGTTAAGGGAAGGTTTCCCGTTTTTAGTTAGAGGGGCCTTCCCCTTTGCTGTTTGCTTTTTGCTATTCTAGCGTTTATTTGTGGGTCAAGTACCCGTTTAAGTTAGAGGGTCTTGACTCTCTCTTTCTGTGTCTTTTTGTGCAACTGTTTTGTTGTGTCATAAAAAATAAAAAAAAAAAAAAACTTTATATTTTTGAACTTAAACTGCTAGTTTTGGTGTTATCTCTTTAGATAGGTGCGTTATATCTCTTTAGACATGTCCAAAGAGCATAGACCCTCCAGGTTTAAAAAATGCGTGAGGTGTGGTTATAAGATGTCCATAACGGATGACCACTCCTCGTGCGTTTATTGTTTAGGCGCCAAGCACCTACAAGAATCATGTAGCGTGTGTCACGCCTTCTCATCAAGGGTCCTCCAGGAGAGGAAAAACAAATTAATCCTTAAGGGGTTAATTAAGCCATCCTTGGAGGAGGCTTTATCTTCTTCTCCCTCTCCTTCAAAAAAGAAGAAAGCGTCGGCTCCGACCAGTCAGTCGGAACCGACTGCCAAAAAACCTAGGCAGACTTCTCCATCGGCTCCACGGACTTCAGAGCCGAGGGCGGAACGGTCTGCCTCGATGCCTCCAGTCTCGACCCCTCTGGTTTCGGAGCCGAGGACTGGGGCATCGAGAGGTGGGTCACCTTCATCGGCTCCACTGATACTGGAGCCGATGAGGGTTGCCGGCTCAGACTCTTCCCCTTCGGAGCCGAAGTCCTCATCGGCACCGAGGGAAATTGCCTTGAGATCTCCATCGGAGCCGATAATTATAGAATCCACTCGGAGCCGGTCCCCTAGTCCTTTGGAGCCGATGGAGAAATCGGTTCGGACCCGATTGGTATCGTCCTGATCATCCAAGATGTCTGATTCGGACATCGACAGGGTGCTCCTAAGACTCTTCCAGTCTCCGGTGTTCCAAAAGTTAGTTTCGGCTCCAGCCCATTCAGCTTCGGAGCCGATGGTCCACCTTGCTACTATGGTTCCTCCTCCAACAGCCTCGGCACCGTTGGAGCCGGTGCTGGTGGAACCGGTGGAGGTTTTAGGGTCGGGCCCGACCCTTACTCCAACTCCGGCTCTTGGGTCCGAATTCGGTACGCGGACTTCTTCCGTCGGCCCCGGGGGGGGTGCTTCGGGATTGATGTTTTCGGTCCCAAGTCTCCCTCTCGGTGCGCCAGCTGCAGGAGTGCCGTCTACCGTCGTGGCCACGGAGGTGGGACCCTCCCAGGATTCTGGTGGTCCCGCCTTTAGGGCTATGAGGAGTGCGTTAGCCAAATCATCTTTGGCTACCTCCATGGTCTCCCCAGCTCCTTCCCTGCATACCGAGACTGGGTCTTTGGCAGTCCCCCTGTCCTTAGACAGCGGAGCCCCGGGGCCTGAGGTTAGCCCCACTGGGGTCCCCCCCCCTCCTGGAGGTCCTTCTGAAGCTTCTTCGGAAGAACCCCCCAGGAAAAGATCGTGCAAGAGGAAGTACGTTGACTCCCCTGATGAGTCTCTTACATCAGACACTGATCTCGATGATGCAGAGGGGTCCCCTAAGTCGTCCTTGGATGATGTCTCCTTTGCAGACATCCTGGAAGCCCTTAAACAATGAGGCGGCTGGCAGTCCAAACCCCCTTCTGCTGATGAGTCGGTGTTCCTTAAGGCCTTCGGGGCTCAGCCCTCTGCCTCCTGGGTGTCTCCGCCCTTCGACGAGCTCTTGGATTTGATCTGTCGAAGGGCGTGGGAACACCCAGACTCTGTGGAACCGGTGCCTGCTCGTCCTAATAAGTTCCTCTTGGCACCCCTGAAAAGAGTTTCTAACTAAAGGTGTGGCTGTAGATGCTTTGGTGGTGGCATCTGCTACCCAGCAAGATGTAGCAGAGGCTGACGTCCGTCCATCCTCCTAATAAGGAGTCTAGGAGCATGGATCGGCGGCAGCGCACCCTAAGTTCAGCGGCCTTTACATTAAGGTCCTTGAACTACCTTACGACTTTACTAGATTTCAGAGGGATCTGATTAAAGAACTTTCCGATACCCTCTTGGGTAACCTGCCTGAGGAGCTGGCCCAGATGGTTGGCTCTCAGCTGGCTACATTGTCGTCCATTTCAAACTCGTCCATGAGGCTCATTTCTTATGCGGCCGAAGGCGAGTAGAGCGGCGATTACAGGCATTGCTCTCGGAGACAAGCCTGGCTCCGCCTGTGTCATTCGCGGAGGCCTTTAAGTCTTCCTTTGCCGATGCCCCTTTGATGGGTCCTCCTGTTTGGACCCAAGGTAAAGGACACACTGACCCGCTGCGAACAGGAGGGTAAGACTCTGACTGCCGTAGGGGCACGATTTTCCACTCCCTTTCGGCCTTATCCCAAGGCTAAAAAAGGAGGGAAAATGTGGTTCCGTAGATCTCAGAAGCCTTACCCCTCTCAGCAGGATGATCCCCCTTCCAGAGGCAGGGGAAATTCTTCCGGAAGACGCCGTCCCAGAGGCGGCAGAAGCCCTCGCAACACTGGAGACCGCGAGTCCTTTCGTGGCTCTTCAGCCTTTCACAGTCCCTGAGGGATTGCCCGACTGTGCAACTCCGGAGCCAGTCGGGGGTCGTTTTTCGAAGCACCTAAAAGCCTGGGAAGGTATCACTCAGGACCGATGGGTGCTTCGAATTATCGCCGGAGGTTACACCATCCCTTTCTCTCACTCTCCACCTCAGTCCAAAAAAATCCCGGACCCGCCACCCAGTCAACGGGAAACTGCAGCCTCAGAAGTTTCAAAGCTGCTGCAAAAAGGAGTCATTCAACCGGTCCCCGCAGACCAGATCGGATTAGGGACTTACTCAAGATTCTTTTTGGTGCCAAAAAAGACCGGGGACTTGAGACCCATTTTGGACCTCAGCATTCTAAACCGTTCAGTCAGAAAGTCCAAGTTCCGAATGGTCACCCTACAAACCATTCTCCCATTGCTGGAGAAAGGTGTTTGGATGTGCTCCATAGATCTCAAGGACGCTTATTACCATATCATGGTACATCAAGCGTCCAGGAGACATCTGCGCTTCAGCCTAGGAGGCAGTCATTTTCAGTTCGTCGCTGCCCTTTGGTCTCACCACAGCCCTAGGGTGTTCACCAAGTGTTTGGCGGTCGTGACTGCTCACCTGAGAAGTCTAGGATTCCAGGTGTTTCCGTATCTAGACGACTGGCTCCTAACTGCCACCTCCAAGCATCTACTACTGGAGCCTACAAGCCACTATATCACTGGGCAATTCCCTTGGAATCACCTTCAATTGGCCAAAGTCTGTGTTGCTGCCATCTCAACGCATAAGAATCATAGGGGTAGAGATAGACTCAAACCGAATGCGGGTCTATCTACCTACAGACAGAATACAAACCATACAGACTCAAGTTCGAGCCTTACTTCCCAGGTCCAAAGCCCCAGCCAGAATGGTCCTGCAGCTATTGGGATCCATGTCCGCCACGGTTCTTCTAGTCCCCTTGGCAAGGTTGCACATGAGAATTCTCCAGTGGCTTCTTTCAGCTCAGTGGTCCTTTCAGGAACTCCCTCTCAGTCACCTCATATGGATCACGGAAACCTGCAAACGGGACCTTCGCTGGTGGCTAGTGCCCTCCAATTTGGATCAGGGACGACCCTTTGTTCCACCTCCTCTTGCGGCCACTTTGACCACGGACGCCTCCCAGATGGGGTGGGGGGGGCATTCCCTGGGCAGGTCAGTCCAAGGCAAATGGCGCCCAGAAGAGACCCTACTTCATATCAACATCCTAGAAATGAGGGCGGTGCTTCTGTCCCTTCAAGCCCTTCACGATTACCTCCCTCAGGGCGTAATTGCTGTTCACTCAGACAACATGTCAGTTGTCTGGTACCTGAACAAACAGGGAGGGACCAGATCCTATCCTCTTTGCAGAGAGGCAATGAGAGTCTGGGAATGGGCAGTCTCGACCAAACGCTTTCTAGTGGCTACTCATATCCCGGGCAAGTCCAATGTGATAGCCGACAGACTGAGCAGAACCATCCTCTCTCCTCACGAATGGTCTCTGAACATGACAGTTGCAAGTCAGATTTTCAGCAAATGGGGAGTTCCGTGTTGCGACCTCTTCGCGACTTCACTGAATGCGAAGTGCAAAAAATTCTTCTATCTAACCCCGGCTCCGGGGAAGAGCCCCATGGACGCACTAGCCCGTCCTTGGCCCACCGGCTTGCTTTATGCCTTCCCCCCAGTTCCTCTCCTTCCCAGGGTGATCCAAAAGGCATCTCTCTTGGGGAGCAAGATGATCTTAGTTGCTCCTTACTGGCCTCGTCAAGTATGGTTTCCCTATCTTCGGAAATATGCTCTGGAAGGTCCGTGGTTCCTGGATCAGATCCCAGACCTTTTGGTTCATCAGTTGGGACTATTCCACCAGTCCCTACACACCTTAAAATTGACGGCTTGGCTCCTCCTCTTCCGACTATAGTCAGGAGTCATACATTGGATCCAGAGGTTGTACACATCTTATCTTCGGCCCATAAGTCTGCTACGAAGAAAGTGTATTCTAGCAAATGGAAAAGATTTGCTATCTGGGCTCAACTCCGGGGCCTGGATCCCATCACTATTCCCGTATCAGAAGTACTAACATTTTTAACTTCTCTTTTCAATCAAGGCTCTTCAGTCTCTACCATCAAGGTTCAATTGGCAGCGATTTCCAATTTTCACAAATCTATAAACCCACCTTTAATGAGCAACAGATTGTGTAAGACCTTCTTGAAAGGTGCTGCGCTTTTAAGACCTCTGATTTCTCATCCTGCTCCTCCATGGGATCTCGATGTGGTGTTACGCGCCTTAACTTCCTCCCCCTTTAAACCGGCAGCGACATGTGATCTAAAATTTCTATCGTGGAAGACTGCTTTTCTGGTAGCGATTACTTCTGCCAGAAGAGTTTCAGAGCTTCAAGCTTTGTCTGTAAAACCCCCGTACTTGGTTTTTCACAAAGACAGAGTATCTCTCAGGCCAAATCCTTCTTTTGTCCCTAAAGTTTGTTCCAGTTTCTGCCTACAACAATCATTAGAACTTCCAGTCTTTTTTCTAAAATATTCTAACAAAGCGGAATTCATATTCCACACATTAGATGTCCACAGGCAGTTGCGTTTTTATTTAGACAGGACCAAACAAACAAGGAAAACAGATCAGTTGTTTGTATCTTTTGCAGACAATAAATTGGGCAAAGCTGTCACAAAGGTCACTATTGCCAAATGGATCAGGGACTGTATTACTCAAGCTTATTCTTATTCTAACAAAGAGCTTACCACCTCTGTCAAAGCTCATTCTACAAGGGCTATGGCTACTTGATAGCATTTCATTCTAAGCTTGCCATTAGTGACATTTGTGCTGCGGCTACATGGTCTTCCCCACACACTTTCATTTCCCACTACAAATTGGATGTGGCATCTAGAGGACGAGCTTCATTTGGTTCCACAGTGCTCAGGAGTGTTTTCCAATGAGCCACCCAGGATTTAGGTGCTAGGGGCTGTCCCATCAGTACAGAATGTAGGTGAGATAGGATCACATAACATCTTTTAGTTATGTACTTACCATAACTTTAGATGTTTGGGATCCATCTACATTCTAATAACCCACCCTCCTTCCCCCTTCCTTGGAGATCAGAGGATATCAGAAGGTCTGAATCCTGTTGTTTCATCTTGAAACATCTAACAATGTTATATAAACAAGTTGTGCATGTGTGCATGAATGCGGACAAACAAGATCTGGGGGATTAGAGGTGGTGCATCCTGGGATAAGAAATAGCTCAGCCAATAAGAGGCCTCGCTCTATAGCATAGCGTGCCGAGTCGGAGCCGAGGGATCGGCTCCGAGCCCATCAGTACAGAATGTAGGCGAGATGGATCCCAAACATCTAAAGTTATGGTAAGTACATAACTAAAAGTTTCCTCCCTTCAGGCCTTAAGCCTTCCTTCCATTATATTTCTGTCAGGAAGTGTGTCTGTGTTTTTCAGTTTTCCCCTTTTCAGTAGATAACTGTGTGACTGGTGTGTCTGTGTGGGTTTTGTGTTTTTTGGCATACTATGTCAAAAGGAGTGAAGGTCTCAGGCTTCAAGAAGTGTGACTCGTGCTGTCAGAAAATGTCTCTGACAGACGGTCACACTTCTTGTGTGTACTGCCTGGGGCCTTTACACCTGCAGGACTCCTGTGCTATTTGTCACTCCTTTAGCCAGAGAGTCCTGCAGGAGCATAGAAATAAGTTAATTCTACGTGGCTTGTTGAAGCCAGAGGGTTCCCCGACCAAGACTGGGTCGGCAAAGCCCTCTAAGACACCTAAAGCCCAGGCTGTGGTTCTTAAGCCTTTGGCTGTGGCTCTGACTCCTTCGGAGTCGAGATCGGCTCCGGCTGGAGCCGATCTTTCTACCTCTGAGGTAGTGGTATCAGCGCCGTCTGGCTCCGATACACTGGCACCTATGTCAATGTCGGCTCCGGCTGGAGCCGATAAGCTGTTGGCTCCATCTGGAACCGAAGGGTCTTCGGCTCCGATGGCTCTTTCCAAGAAGAGATCTTGGTCCCCTTCCCTGGAGTCGATTCACTTGGCTCCGGGATCTCCTCTACTTTCGGAACAGAGCCATCGGAGCCGATCTTCAAGGTCTTCCAGGCTGTCAGACCATGACTTGGAGAGGGTGGTAAGTAGACTGTTGAAGTCACAGGCACTGGCCCAAATGCTCCATAGCCCGTCTCAGCAGACGACCGCTATTTCTCATCCCCCTGAAATTCCTCCTCCGACTCTCCTTCAGAGTTCAGAGCCGGAGCTTCTCAGAACGGTGACCATGGGTGCGCCGGAGCCGATACTCCCCCTGTCGGCTCCGTCGTCTTCGACTACGATTTCCTCCATGAGACCTTCCTTGGAGGGATCTGGTCGTCGGGTCTCCCTTGTCGGCTCCTAGGGGGCGAGTGGCATTGGACCCTTGTCCAACCCCGCTCTCCCTCTTGGAGCTTCGGCATTGGTGAGCTCGGCACCGACATTGGCCTTGGAGCCTTCTCTTTCGGTGGGACCGGGGGTTCCTGTCTCTTCGGAGCGGGAGTCTTCTGGTCTCCCTGGGAGAGGGGGGCCTTTGAGGTGATGAGGAGTGTTCTAGCCCCAGAGCTGAGTCAACGGTCTATTCCATTAGCTCCTCCCTCTTCGGTGCCTGTTGATGTCTCTTGCCATTCTCTTGCTCCCGGACCCAGAGATCCATCGCCCCAGGTTTCCCCATTGGGAAGAACTTCCTCTTCCGAGGTTTCTCCTGATCCTGCCGGAGAACCCCCGCGTAAGAGGACGTGCAAGAGGAAGCACACAGACTCCCCCGAGTCTACGACATCAGATACCGACTTAGATGAGTCGGAAGGTTCCCCACGGTCCCCCTCTGAGGATGTCTCTTTTTCAGACATCCTGGAACTCCTTAAGCAGAGGGGGAACTGGCCTTCCATTAACCCCTCCGAGGATGAGTCGGTATACCTGGAGGCTTTTGGATCTCGACCCTCCACCTCCTGGGTGTCTCCGCCTTTCGACCCGCTCATGCAAGTGGTGGCTCGGAAGGCGTGGGCGGCCCCGGATTCTGTGGAACCAGTCCCCAGGAGGCCTTCTAAATTCATCATGGCCCCCGCAGACAAACAGTTTCTTACCAAGGGTGTCCCTGTTGATGCCATGGTGGTGGCGGCTGCCACCAAGAAGGAACTTGCTGATCCTTCTGTACCTGTCCATCCTCCTAACAAGGACTCTAGGACCATGGATAGGTACGGTAAGCGGATGTTTTCTTCAGCGACCTTTGCTATGCGCTCGCTGAACTATCTCTGTCACTTTACCAGGCTTCAGAGAGACATTCTCAAGGAACTAGGTGAGGTAGTTCAGGATCCGTCAGCTGCTGGGGCTCAAGAAAAGATTGCCTCACAGCTAGGAATCCTAAATTCTATAACTAACTCCTCCATGCAGCTCATTTCTTATGCAGCCGATGGGGCGAGTAGAGCCGCAGGCACAGGAGTGGCACTTAGGCGTCAGGCCTGGATGCGGCTTTGTAATTTCGCAGATCCCTTTAAGGCATCCTTCACTAATACTCCCTTCGATGGTTCGGCTTTGTTCGGGCCTCAGGTGAAGGACACATTGACCAGGTGTGAACAAGACAGCAAGACTCTTTCTGCCGTAGGAGTCCATTTCTCCACCCCTTCAAGACCCTATCCAAAAGGTCAGAAGGGGGGGGAAATGTGGTTTCGTAAATCTCAGGGAGTCACACCGGATACACGTGGTCAGTTTACCCCCAGAGGCAGAGGGGGTAATAACAATAGACGCCGTCCTAGGGGCAGAGGGGGTCCGCAGAATCAGGGTAGCAGGGAGCCTCTCTCTGATAAACCCTTCCAGCATCCCTGAGGTGTTGCCCGACTGTCCACCCTTGTAGGCAGTCGGGGGAAGATTGTCGCTGTACCAACAGCCTGGCATTCCCTCTCTCAAGACAAATGGGTACAGTCGATCATATCCGAGGGTTACAATATCCCTTTCGAGAGATATCCCATTCCTCATCAATCTCTTCCAGATGTTTCACCCGGTCTAAGGGAATTGGCAAAGCTGGAGGTATCAAAGCTCCTAGCAAAAAGAGCCATCCAACTAGTGCCAGCAGACCAAGTAGGATCCGGCATCTACTCAAGATTCTTTTTGGTCCCCAAAAGGACGGGAGATTGGAGACCAATTTTAGACCTCAGCAAACTGAACAAGTTTTTCAAGAAGGCAAGGTTCCGGATGGTCACGCTTCAGTCCATTCTACCCTTTTTGGGCAAGGACAACTGGATGTGCTCAATAGACCTTCTGGATGCATACTATCACATAAAAATTCACAGGCACTCCATAAGGTTTCTCCGCTTTCGGCTGGGGACCAGTCATTTTCAATTCAGATCCCTGCCCTTTGGCCTCACTACAGCCCCCAGAGTGTTTACCAAATGTATGGCAGTGGTCACGGCTCATCTGAGACGTCAAGGATTCCAGGTGTTTCCATATCTAGACGACTGGCTCCTCTCTGCCACCACCAGGCATCAACTTCTCAAGGCCAGAGACTACACTCTTCAAACCTGCAACCAATTGGGGATTTCTGTAAACTTTGAAAAATCTTCTCTGTTGCCTTGCCAATCTATTACCTTTATAGGCGCAGAATTAGACACTGTCAGTATGTCAGCGAGACTCACAAACCAAAGAATTCTGGACATCCAAAAGTACGTTCGGATCATATTACTCAGCAAGAAGATCAGGGCCAGATTTGTCCTGAAGGTACTAGGTCTTATGGTGGCGGCCATCGTACTACTGCCTTTAGCCCGCTTCTACATGCGTCTTCTGCAGTGGATGTTGTTCACCCAGTGGTCATTCCAGCAGCTCCCCGTGCGACACGAGATATTTGTGACGCAATCGTGCAAGAGTCATTTAACCTGGTGGATGTCTTCTCCGCAACTCCATCAGGGCTGACTGTTTGTTCCCCCAGTCCCGGTTGCCACAGTCACTTCGGATGCCTCTCTGATCAGGTGGGGGGCGCATTATCAGGGTAGGATGGTCCATGGGACTTGGCAACCCATCGAATACCATCTGCACATAAATGTCCTAGAGATGAGAGCAGTGCTTTTAACGTTGCAAGCCCTCAGCGACTTTCTTCCTTTAGGGACTATTGCATTTCAGACGGACATCATGTCCGTAGTCTGGTATATCAACAAACAGGGCGGGACCAGGTCCTATCCACTGTGTCGAGAAGTTCTCAGACTTTGGCAATGGGCAATCTCCTCTCATCGGTTTCTGATAGCAACGCATATCCCCGGGAAATCCAACCTCTTAGCTGACAGGCTGAGCAGAGCTATTCTCAAGCCACACGAGTGGTCTCTCAAACAATCGGTAGTGGACGAGATTTTTCAGAAGTGGGGCTTCCCTTGCTGCGACCTTTTTGCTACACCCCAAAACAGCAAATGTCCAGACTTCTTCATCCTCTTTCCTCTACCAGGCCATCCCCCGAGAGACGCTCTAATCCAGGATTGGCCCCGGGGACTTCTTTATGCCTTTCCTCCATTCCTGCTGATACCTCAAGTGATTCAGAAAGCTACCGTATTGAGAGCCAAGTTGATTCTCATTGCCCCTTACTGGCCTCAACAAATTTGGTTTCCGTCCCTGCATCGTCATCTCTTGGTGCAGCCTTGGCATCTGGACCCAGTTCCAGATCTTCTGACCCACCAGTCGGGTCAACTGCATCGGTCCATTCGTTCCCTCAACCTCACCGCTTGGTTGCTCCACTTCCTTCCTTAGCCAGGCTTCCTATGATCTCTAACCCCGTTAGAGATATCATAGTAGCTTCTCTAAAGTCCTCTACCAGAAGGATTTATGCTAGTAAATGGCAACGTTTTTCCTTCTGGGCAAAGTCTAGAGACATAGATCCTTTTACTGCTCCAGTGCATTCAGTCTTGGACTTCTTAGCTGAGATTTTTCAATCGGGTTCTTCTTCCTCTACAGTTAAGGTTCAATTGGCAGCAATCTCAAATTTTCATGTTGGCTTAGTGGATCAAAACATAATGTCTCACAAGCTTTGCAAAGCCTTTCTGAGAGGGATCTTTCTCCTGAAACCTCCAATCAAAGATCCCCCTCCACAATGGGATTTGAATTTAATGCTGGCATCCTTGATTCTACCTCCCTTTGAACCGGCTGCTACATGCTCATTAAAACTTCTTTCCTGGAAGACAATTTTTCTGGTTGCTGTTACTTCAGCCAGGAGGGTGTCTGAACTACAGGCTCTCTGTGTCCGTTCTCCATACTTGGTTTTCCACAAAGATAGGGTATCTTTAAGAACTAATCCATCTTTTTTGCCCAAGGTTGCTTCCCAGACGAATATCAACCAATCTATTGATTTGCCAGTCTTTTTCCCTAATTATTCTGACAAAGCTGAACAAAAACTTCATTGTTTGGATGTCCATCGTCAACTCAGGTATTACTTGGACAGAACTAAACAATTCAGAAATTCTGATCAACTGTTTCTTTCTTATGCAGAAAACAGGAAAGGTCTTCCGGTCTCCAAAGTGACCTTATCCAGATGGCTGTCTTCTATCATTTCTTATGTTTATCTTCTTAGGGGCAAACAACTGCCCTCGAAACCAAAAGCACATTCTACCAGGAGCCTAGCCACTTCCACAGCATTTCAGGATAGGCTACCTGTTGACACCATTTGTGCAGCAGCCACTTGGGCCACTCCTCACACCTTTGTCTCTCATTACAAATTGGACTTGGCCTCCAGGGACAGGGCTAGGTTTGGTTCCACAGTTCTCAAGAGTCTGTTCCATTGAGCCACCCAGGATAGAGGTGCTAGGGACGCAGTCCCATCCAGCAAGAATGAAGGCGAGTTTGACAACTTAACATTTAGAAGTTATGTACCTATTATAACGTTCCATGTTAGTTGTCTTCTCTCACCTTCTTTCTTGCGTCCCTCCCTCCTTCCCCCTAGCCTGGACAGACTTTGAAGTTGTACTCTTCTCTGGGTATGGTTCACTCTTTCCATGGGCTCCCAGTAGGAAGTGTCACTACTCTTAGTGGTTATTGCCCTTATTTCTTTCCACATTTAGTTTCTCTTCTTCCTTTCTGGGAAGAAGGCTACTGGCAGGGTTTTTTCATAGCTACCAAACAAGATCTGGGGTAGTCACGCCTTGCATCATGGGATATAGGGTTGCCTCGAGCTGGTAAAATTAGCTCTCGTGCTTAGCAAGTGCCGAGTCGGAGCCTAGGATCGGCTCCAAACCCATCCAGCAAGAAAGAAGGCAAGAGAAGACAACTAACATGGAACGTTATGGTAGGTACATAACTTCTAATTTTATATTTTGTACATTTTTTGTGCTAATGGATATATATTTAGCCATTGGCATATATTAACATTATAATACATGTGTTTGGTCGGCTGTCATAGCTCTGATTTTATGTTTGCAAAAATGTAAACCGTTTTCTATGGTTTACATTTCTGCTTGCTTACACTACACCTGCACCACTTCCTGAATCGCTACATACCTTCATTTGCATGCTACACTGCTGCACATGGGGTAATTAGCATAAAAGGCTCAGGAGTTGTGCGGGCATAGCGTACACAGGTAGTGTACGTGGAAACAGCTCGTACCTGAATCGCTCAGCGGCCATATTTGGTGTTAGTTCACCGACGCTACGCCTGCACCTAGCACAAGCTTCATGAATCCCGGGGATTGTCTCTTCATGGCTCAAGCATTCTGTGAGCTAAGTCACGTTTTTGCTCTTAAGATTACCTTCTTTTGTCAGGGTCTTTAGGATCTTTTCAGCTGCCCCCCCCCCCCCCCCCCGTGTCTCTCTTTTTCCTCCCACAACCCCATAGTTAAAAAAATAAAATAAAATGTTTTTAGCTGTATTGGTGGTGGTCACAATTGTTATTTCCCTTCTAGGCCTAGCACCCTTCTCTCCCTTTGTTTCCTCTACTCTTTAGAGAAATCTTGGTACTATTGTAGGTATTTTTTTACCCATGTCTTTGGGACTTTATTGGTTCTATTTTGGTGTTTTACCTGTTCTGTTCTATAGCTGTCTCTGTGTATTTGCATTTCTTTCAGGGAGAAAGGGAACAAGACTAAGGAAAAATCAAAAGAAAAGTCTAAAAAGTCGAGGAAGTGCTCCACTGACCAGTATCCTTGCTCATATCTGACTTCTGCTCCTCCCCTGAAGTTATCCAAAGTTGTAGATTCGGCCACTACAAACGTCTCCATCCCATTAGCTGCCCCGATTCTTTCAGGAGCCAATTTCATCAAGACTTCATTTCCTTTTCTGAAGAAACTCCGTGTAAAGTTTCTAGATTGCCATCTTCCTCCTCATCCTTCAGGTCTGTTAGGAGTCTACCTGAAGCAGATGTGGACAGGATGATGACTTTCTTAGGATGCAGATTCAGTTGGGAGTTCTTCTGTCTCCCTCTCCCACTGGAGCCAGGAGCATCGGACCAGCCCAAACACCTTTAGTAACTCCTACTCTAATATGCCCGGCAACTTCGGAGGTTCAGGATATGAAAATTCTGGGACTGTCTGGGTCAGATCTGAAGACATATCCTTTGCCGACTCTGATGTCTTCTCTGATCCAGCCAGCACCATCCTTTTTTTAGCCAGTGGGATCTTGCAACTGCAGCTTTGGCACCAGATCTGGAGGTAAGGGTTCAACTCTGAGATTTTTAGAGCCAACTCCTCCACTCAGGGCCTTGGTGCTAGACAGTTCAGCTCTGGCCTCTGCATCAAGGAAGGGTCATAGAGAAATCTTGGATTTCTCCAGGCAGGTGGCTTTGGCTCCTACTGGAGCAGTCCTAGGCTCTTCATCAGTATCTGCATTTAAGGCAGTGAAGAAAGCTCTCCACATCCGTGGGACTGGACAACAACCCAGGCTGCGTTTTACATGAACTTCAGAATGAACTGCCTCCTCACTTAAGCACCATGTTCAATAATAGCCTCGCATCAGGCTTTGTGCCCACTGAATGGCACACAGCAACAGTTATCCCACTCCACAAAGGGGGAGCCACCACTGATCCCGGGAACTATAGATCTATTAGCCTGATGAGCCTGGTCTGCAAGGCCATGGAACGTATCATCATGGAACTCATATACAAAGACATTGGTAACCTCCAAACTCTGGGTCCCACCCAGTTCAGGTTTGTGAAAGGCAGATCATGCCTCCTGAACCTGAACTATTCTTGAGGGTAAGGTGGTTCACACAGCCTATCCTGACCTCGCCAAGACTTTCGACACCATCCCCCATTCTGGAATAATAACTAAACTCAATAAACTAGGCATAAATCCCTAGATCACAAGATGGGTTGCCAACTGGCTCACTGATAGAACCCACACTGTAAAAGTTGCAGACTCCACATCTGACCTCAAACCAGTGACAAGTGGAGTACCACAGGGTTCCGTCCTGGGACCGCTCCTGTTTGGTATCTACTTCTCTGAAGTACAGGCTAACACAGAAGGCCTCTGGCTAACGAAGTTCACAGATGACTGCAAACTACGAGCCATAGTCAAGTCCCCAAATGATGTGAACATCCTACAGAAGGGCCTCTCTGAGACAGATGCCTGGTGTCAGAGCCATGGCCTCAAGCTCAATGCCAAAAAGTGCAGCGTCATCCCCTTTGGTAAAAACTCTGTACCCATGAACTACCACATAGGTAGCAATCTACTTAACACTGAATGCGTGATAAGAGACCTTGGGACCCAGGTGGACAGTAGTCTCTCCTTTGATAGTCACATCACCACAGTAGTCAGGAAGTCCTTCTGCGTGGCACACCTCATCATAAAAGGGTTCTCATCCAGGAAAAAAGAGGTCATCGTTCCCCTCTATTTGACACTCATTAGACCCATTATAGAGTACAACGCCCCTTTTGGAATGTACCTCACAAGACATCTGCAGCAGCTGGCCTACACTGACCGTCTCAAAAAACTCCAGCTTTACTCTGTAGCTTATTGCCTACTCCGAGGTGATCTCTGCCTAACATATAAAGCTGTGTCAAACCCAGAGCTGTTGGACATGCTACACCTAAAGAAATCACAATCCCTCTGAGCTACACGCTCTAGGGACCTAAACCTTGTCACCACAATAAACAGTAAAGCAGTAAGCAGAATCCACTCACAATAACAGAACTCGACAGGTCTGAGGAACGGTAATAAGGCTTAACGCAGCTTCCCAAAAAAAAAAAAAAAACACTTTAATAAACACAAATAAAATAAAAAATTCACGACAGAAACATATTCCACTCCAAATTCACTGTATGTTAAGCGCTTTCATCCGCCAAAAGGCAGACTTCATCAGAACAATTAACTTCAGCTGATGCTCCATATTTTATACAAATTTAGGCGCCAAACTCCATTACAAGTTTATAAACAGGGGTACTTAAAGGCATAAACGCTTTAAACAATATCCTAGTTGATATCTGTAATATACTTTATATATATGTTATTATTAAAAAGTAACATAATAAGATGTGTGTAATTATTCATAGAGGACACACTCTCAACTGTCCAAAATGGTTAATGAATAAATAAATAAATAAATTGGGTATGAAATACCTATTTAATAACTGGGGTACTTAAAAATCCATAGTGTGTGTGTCTTATCGTTCCAAAAACATTTCTCTTCTTTTCCTATGTGCATTCTGCATTCTAAAATAATAGGAATCTCTCACATCCTATGGATTCCCAATATACACTAACTACTATCAATAAATAAATAAATAACATAGTATAGCATAAAAATATGATATAAATGTACTAATTTATGATCTGAAACATCTAAAAATCTGTATAAATATCATATAATAATGTATGTATTGATGGTGTGTAAATCATATATATACATGTAAATAAACATGAATGAATAAATAAATATAAATATAAATAGAATATATGTATATGTGTAAATATGGTATATTCAATTTAAAATAAATACTCAATAATACAAAATATAATCATTAATACATCATGTGATACATAAATAATTAATTAAAAATAGTAGTAAATTGAGAATAATAAAAACAATATATGGTTGATACAGGTGTTATTATCGCATTAATAGGAATGGCTTTATGCTAATATAATCATTGAGGCCTGGTTTCGTTGTGGCATCAGTTAAGATTTGCCAATTACTTTCTCTACATGCAAGTCTGATTTTCCGGTCCCCACCCAATGGGTTTATATACTCTTTATCAATAATTGAGAACTGGAAAGAATGATGATCCCTTGCTTCACTGATGTGCTTGTGAAGCGCATTGTTCAAATCTTTACATTTGATCTTGTAATAATGTTCATAAATACGTTGCCTCAATTGTCTTTCAGTTTTTCCTATATAGAATGCAGAGCATTCTGTACACTTTGCTAAATATACCACCTGTTTAGTGTGACAGTTTCCATTCATACTTTTTATCTTCGTCCCATTCACATTTTCCAATTTTGTGTAAGACTGATTGTTGATGTAATTGCATTGTTTACATCTCCCACATTTCTTAGTAGGGTTGTATGTAATCTTATTATAACTTTCATCATTCCCTACTCTTTCAAGTAATTTCTTAAGGTTGGGGGCGGTCTTATATACAATTTTAGGGTGCAGTCCTATTTTCTCCTTATATGCATCCGATACTGTCACTATATCCCAATGCCTTGTCAATATCTCCTTAATGCTATCAACATAAGGTGTGTAGGTAAGAACACAAACCCCACCTGCTGAAAAACTGCTTGTAGGTCCTATCTTTACATTGGATACATACTTCCCTATTAATGGAATATACTTGCCATTCATTGATTAGAAACATAATTAATCGTGTCATCAATAAGATGGGTAGGGTATCCTCTATCTAGGAAGAGTTGTCTAATTAATTTCATCTCATTCTCCATTTCCTTTCTTGTAGATGACATCCTCGCTCCCCTAATGCACTGTCCTTTTATAATATTCTTGAATATATGACGTGGATGATTGCTTGTATAATACACATAATCATTTGAATGAGTACTCTTTCTAAAAACCTTTGAGGCAAATTCATTATTATCTGTTTTATAAACATATGTGTCTAAATATGCGATACCACTATCACTGAAGTTAAAAGTAAAATTTAAATAGTTGGTAGTACCATTAATGTATTCCACAAACTTAGTAATGTCATCATTTGATCCCTTCCATAAGATAAATATATCATCTAAAAATCTTGTGTAAAAGATAATGTTGGAAGAATATACACTATTAAATACATATTTAGTCTCCCAATCCAGCATTACCAAATTAGCAAATTAATTATGTTTCTAATCAATGGAATGGCAAGTATATTCCATTAATAGGGAAGTATGTATCCAATGTAAAGATAGGACCTACAAGCAGTTTTTCAGCAGGTAGGGTTTGTGTTCTTACCTACACACCTTATGTTGATAGCATTAAGGAGATATTGACAAGGCATTGGGATATAGTGACAGTATCGGATGCATATAAGGAGAAAATAGGACTGCACCCTAAAATTGTATATAAGACCGCCCCCAACCTTAAGAAATTACTTGAAAGAGTAGGGAATGATGAAAGTTATAATAAGATTACATACAACCCTACTAAGAAATGTGGAAGATGTAAACAATGCAATTACATCAACAATCAGTCTTACACAAAATTGGAAAATGTGAATGGGACGAAGATAAAAAGTATGAATGGAAACTGTCACACTAAACAGGTGGTATATTTAGCGAAGTGTACAGAATGCTCTGCATTCTATATAGGAAAAACTGAAAGACAATTGAGGCAACGTATTTATGAACATTATTACAAGATCAAATGTAAAGATTTGAACAATGCGCTTTACAAGCACGTCAGTGAAGCAGGGGATCATCATTCTTTCCAGTTCTCAATTATTGATAAAGAGTATATAAACCCATTGGGTGGGGACTGGAAAATCAGACTTGCATGTAGAGAAAGTAATTGGCAAATCTTAACTGATGCCACAACGAAACCAGGCCTCAATGATTATATTAGCATAAAGCCATTCCTATTAATGCGATAATAACACCTGTATCAACCATATATTGTTTTTATTATTCTCAATTTACTACTATTTTTAATTAATTATTTATGTATCACATGATGTATTAATGATTATATTTTGTATTATTGAGTATTTATTTTAAATTGAATATACCCTATTTACACATATACATATATTCTATTTATATTTATATTTATTTATTCATTTATGTTTATTTACATGTATATATATGATTTACACACCATCAATACATACATTATTATATGATATTTATACAGATTTTTAGATGTTTCAGATCATAAATTAGTAAATTTATATCATATTTTTATGCTATACTATGTTATTTATTTATTTATTGATAGTAGTTAGTGTATATTGGGAATCCATAGGATGTGAGAGATTCCTATTATTTTAGAATGCAGAATGCACATAGGAAAAGAAGAGAAATGTTTTTGGAACGATAAGACACACACACTATGGATTTTTAAGTACCCCAGTTATTAAATAGGTATTTCATACCCAATTTATTTATTTATTTATTTATTTATTCATTAACCATTTTGGACAGTTGAGAGTGTGTCCTCTATGAATAATTACACACATCTTATTATGTTACTTTTTAATAATAACATATATATAAAGTATATTACAGATATCAACTAGGATATTGTTTAAAGCGTTTATGCCTTTAAGTACCCCTGTTTATAAACTTGTAATGGAGTTTGGCGCCTAAATTTGTATAAAATATGGAGCATCAGCTGAAGTTAATTGTTCTGATGAAGTCTGCCTTTTGGCGGATGAAAGCGCTTAACATACAGTGAATTTGGAGTGGAATATGTTTCTGTCGTGAATTTTTTATTTTATTTGTGTTTATTAAAGTGTTTTTTTTTGGGAAGCTGCGTAAAGCCTTATTACCACAATAAACAGGACATGCTGGCGGGATAGATTCCTATCCCAGAGACTTCCCATACTCTGGAACAGGCTACCCATCTACGTCAAGCAAAGTTCTTCATTAGCACTCTTCAAGAAAAATCTTGATGAGTGGATGGGAAATAGGAAATACACCCTGGGGATCACTTCTGTGTCTCTGATCGACAGTGGCACAGGAAAATAACTTTCTTGGGTGGCATAAGCCAGGGGAACCTTGTTGTCTAGGCTTACGTAGGCCCTTGGGCCAATAGCCTAGTACCTACCTATGAACCTATGAACATGCCTGGGACAGGACATCCTTACCCTCCTCGGGTCTTCCCCTTCCACAGCTCTCTGCCTTGGATCCTGAGTCTGCTCATTTTGTCCCATTGGGGCAGCTGGTCCATTCTAGCTTTGAGACGGTCCTTTTACAGGACTCCCCACAAACTTTTGGGTCCTCCACAGATTATCCCCACAAGGAAATTTCACAAAAGCGTAAGAGCAAGAGGAAGCACATTGATTCCCCAAAGGAGTCTTTTAATGGAAGACACTGATTTCATGAAGGGGAGGGGTCCCACAGGTCACCCCTTGAGGAAGTCTCATTCAGAGAAATTCTTGAACTTTTGAGACAGAAAGGTGGTTGATATACCAAAGTCCCTCCCCAGGAAGAATTGGTATTTCTTGAGGCTTTCAGAACCAGCTCAGCTACGTCCTGGGTGGTACCCCCAGTAGATGAAAGTGTGGACCTCATTTCCCATTGGGCTTGGAAGGATCCCAATATGACAGAGACAATTCCTAGGAAACCAGACATAGTACATAGTTGCACCTAAGGACCATGCCCATTGTAGCAGGGGGTCCCCTACTTGATGCCATGGTGGTTGTTGCAGCCACCAAAAAGGAACTTGTTGAAGAAAGTCCCTCTGTCCATCCCCCTAACAGAGATTCTAGGGTAGTGGACAAATTCAGGAAGCAAATTTTTGCTTTAGTGACCTTTGCTGTGTGGTTGCTGAATTACTTGGCCTATTTCACTAGGTTTCAGTGGGATCTGACAAAAAAGCTTACCTAATCTATCTCAACATCCATTTTGGTGGAGGAGAAAAACACTCTCAGGACTCCTATGTTGATGGAGAACTCTAATGGTACACATCACCCATGTGGCAGGGAGAGGCCTGCAAAACCAAGGCTTTAGAGGTCCGTTTACTGAGAAGCCTTTTTAGTGCCCCTGAATTGTTGCCTGCCAACTGCACTCTGCAGGCAGTTGGGGGGGTGCTTGTCTCTGCACCCGGAATTCTAGACATCCATCAGCAAAGATGTTTGAGTGCAGAGAATAATTACCACAGGCTGTTACATTCCCTTTTCCCTTCCCCAGCCCATTCACTCAGAAAAAAATCCTGTCATACCACCCCATCAGAGGAAGGAAGCAGCCTCAAAGATAGGAAAGCTACTAAGAAAAAGAGTCACCCATGTGGCCTTGCCAGACCACTGAGGATTTGGAACTTACTCAAGATACTTTTTGCTGCTAAAGAAGATGGGGGACGTCAGGCCCCAATTTGTCAAACATTCCAACTTCTGAATGGTCATGGTTCAGTCCATACTCCCTGTTTTGGGAAAGGATGATTAGATGTGCGTGTTAGATCTCCAGGATGCATACTATCATGCACAAATATATAGATGATCCAGGAGATACCTTTGCTTCTGTCTTAGAGCCAGTTACCTTCAATTTAGAGCCTTGCTTTTTGGTCTCACTATAGCCCCACAGGTGTTCACCAGACGTATGGCAGTGTTTGAAACTTACCTGAGATTGCTGGGTTCTGGGTGTTTACATATGTTGATGACTGGCTCCTCATGGTTCCCACCAGGCATCTTCTGACATGTGCCAAGGACTACCTGCTCCATTTATGTCTACACTTGAGCATCACAGTCAACTACGACAAGTCTCACCTCCTTCCCACCCACACCTTGGAGTTCATAGGGGCTCATCTGTACACAGTTTTTCAAGTAGTTCATCTTCCTCAGTCCAGATTGTCCAAATTGCAGCTTATAGGTTCATAGGTTGGTACTAAGCTATCGGCCCTAGGGCCTATACAAGCTTAGCCATAACAATTCCCTAAATATTTCTTCCCACAATATTTACTTCCCTGGATCCCTGTCTAGCATGGCGACTGACATGATCCCCGACGTGAATTTCCTCCCTCTGCTTGACATGTACAGGCAGTCTATTTCAGAGTATGGGGAGTCTCTGGGTCAAGAACCTATCCCTCCGGCATGTTTTGTTCTTTGTGATGACAAGGTTTAGATCCCTGGAGCGTGTGGCTCTGAAGGATTGGGATTTCTTTAAGTGGAGCATGTCCAACAGCTCAGGGTTTGACAAGATCTTGTATGTTAAGCAGAGATCACCTCTGTGTAGACGATATGCCACAGAGTATAGCAGGAGATTTTTTAGATGGTCAGCATAGGGCATCTGCTTTAGGCCTGTGATTCTTTTAGTGAGGTATTTCTGTGGCCTTTCCAGCTGCTGCAGATGTCTTGTGAGGTACATACCAAACAGAGCGTTGTACTCTGTAATGGGACTCATGAGGGATGAGCACAGTGGGACAATGACCTCCTTTTTTCTGGATGAAAAGCCCTTAGTGATGAGGTGTGCCACATAGAAGGATTTCCTGACTGTTGTGGCGATGTGGTTATCGAAGGTGAGACAGATATCTCTTCAGTCACCACCAGCCAGCCTGGTCCTTCACCATCTGGGGTCATTGGTGGCCTCCTTTACCCTTATACCCTAAGCAAGATTGTACATGAGAGTACTAGAGTGGACTCTAGCAGTCCAGTGATCTATGATTCGACATCCCATGACATTTCCCTATTTGAATCACAAAGATTTGCTGACAGCATGTGTCCAGGTGGATCCATGCACCAGATGATCTGATGTTATCAGTTTTCATTCTATTCTTAATTGTTGGGTTTGGATCTGACCCTTAGATTTGACACAGGCATTACTAAAGCTCGTGGCCACCAAAAACTCTCAAGCTCTTCCTCTACCCATAATGCAGCAGCGTTTAATATATCTCAGATATCATTTGCTGCTTTTTGCGAAAGATGTGGTTAGCTTGAACTCCCCTTCTTTTACACTCACTGTAGCTCTTTTATACCATTGTTGGTAATTTTCTTCCCTTGTTTTTATCTGTTACCTTGTTGTGTACACATCTGTGTAATTATCTTACCACAACTGGTATTGGTATTTTTCTCCCATTTCTATCCTTATTTTTCATATATAAAAAAAACTTTGCCCCTTTCTATTTTTTCTTTAAAATCGTCGTGTCTGACAAAGAGCTAGATGACTTCAAAAATGTCAAAAGTGTGGGCATAAATTACCCTTATTAGATGCCCATCCTTTGTGTATATTGTTTAGGCCCTCAACATTTACAGCAGGATTTTACTATCTGCAAGAATTTCAATCCAAGGGCTTTAGCAGACAAGAAAACTCAATTAATATCGAAAGGTTTGCTTCCATCTTTGTTTGGAGAGGCTATCTGTGGGGCTCTGCTCCCCAAAACAAAAGATCTGAAGTAGTTAACTTCATTTGGTCTGCAACCTGTGGGTATCGGATCCGTCCTCGGATCCGAGCCAGCAGCTTTACCTAGCTAAAAGATCCGAGCTGCTAGCTCCTCCCCTATCCATAATCCCCTGCTACACACCCTCCATCCTCAGATCTAGTTTGCCGCGGCTTATAGCAGCTTCTAGAGACGAGCTCTTAGGCATGGGTGAGAAATTTCCAGTTTTATAAAACCTTTTAAAATCGTTTTTTCTAAATTTTCTTTGGTGTGTGAGTATTGTTTATCCCCCTTTAACGACTAGTATATTTAGCGTAATTTTTTTGTGGTAAATTTACTTCAAATTTGTTTTCATTCCCTCCTCCTAGTGCGTGAGTGTGTGGTGTGATGGCTGAAGGGCCTAAAGCCATTTTTTCTAAATGCACTGAGTGTGGTCATAAGCTGTGCCCAGCCGATGGCCACACTCAGTGCATTTGCCTGGGGGTGGCCCATTTATCCACCAGCTGCCAGGTTTGTGCATCTTTCAACTCACGGGCTATCAGGGATAGGAGGAACAAGCTAATCCTGGCGGGATTGTTGCCCCCGTATTCTTCTTCTTCCTCTCCCTCTAAGCCACCGGTCGCGGCTGCGGCTTCCTTGCCTTCCAATCCCCCTCCTTTGTTGGGGACTCAAACTCACTCTGCTTCTCAGGGTGAGGGGGACTCTTCTTCCTCTTCTAAAGAGAAAAGGAGAGATAAGGACCGTTGCAAGCATAAAAGGCGGGCTGAGTCTCATCCCTCAGCCCCGCCAGCGAAGGTAGCTAGTCCCACTAAGAGGGCCTCTGGTTCTCATTCTTTGCTCCGTTCTCCTTGCTTTTCCCTGGAGCCAGAAGAGGAGTATCGGTCTCCCTCGAAGTCCTTGAGGCGGCCCTCCAGGCCCGCCTCTACGACCTCCTCCAGATCCACCAGAAGCTTGACCGACGCTGATTTGGACCGGATGATGTGTTGTTTCCTGCAGGCTCAAATGCAGACGGGAGTGCTCCAGCCTCCCTCTCCCTCCGGTGGGGAGCTTGGCTCCTTTCTTTACCCCGATCGCTCCTTCTCCGACCCGGTTTAGGGTTTCGGAGTCTTCGGATCCGTGCCGTTTCGGACCCGGGGAACCGTCGGCGCCGACAGTCTTGATTACTTCGATGACGACTATGCCCTCGAGCATGTCGGATCCTAGCTCTTGGGGCCGAGAACCGAGCGTCGGATCCATGGGGGTAACTGTGTCTTCGGTGCCATTTAGGTCAGAGCACACTTCCCTCTCAGGTCCGACCACTTTGGCTCCAATGCCGATCCCTGCATCGGAGCCGAGGGGTCTGCTCTCAGAGCCAGGGGAGAGCGGTTCACCCTCGGCGTTTGATGTAGTGGAGAGGGTTCTGTTGAGGACTTCCAGATGCCCAGTCAGGGCTGCGGATCCATCTGTCACCCCTGCGCATTTGGGCCTGTCCTCCGGCCACAGGGACAGCCTGCATTGGCGCTTCAGTTGGTTCCCTTAGAGGAACAAGACCCCGTGGGTGAGCTCTCCTCGGATAGCCTCACTGAGGAAGTTCCTTACAAACGGAAGTGCAAAAGGAGGCACCTGGACTCCCCTGAGTCCCTCACAGAGGACACAGACTTGGAGGAAGGGGAAGGTTCCCCAAGGTCACCCCCTGAAGATGTCTCCTTTGGAGACATCATGGAGATGTTGTGAATCAGAGGAGGGTGGTCTGCCCAAAAACCTTCCTTGGACGAGTCTGTATTCCTGGATGCGTTTGATGCAGGCCCGTCTACTTCTTGGGTGTCCCCCCCAGCTGACCCCTTGGTGGACTTAATCACCACCAGGGCTAGGAAGGAGCTGGACACCGTGGATCCAATTCCCAGAAGGCCAGACAAGATACTTAGTCCCCCTTCTGATAGGCTGGCATGGTCTAAAGGTTCTCCAGTGGATGCTATGGTGGTGGCGGCTGCCACCAAGAAGGAACTAGCGCAGGAGAGTTCCTTGGTCTACCCTCCAGGTAAGGAATCTCGGATGTTGGACCGCATTGGAAAGCGGATGTTTGCTTCAGCTACCTTCTCTGTAAGGGTGCTGAACTATATGGCACATGTCATCAGACTCCAACGAGACTTTATTAAGGAATACGCTGGAGCCCCCCTGGAGTCCATGGTGGCCGAGGACAAACACACCTTCTTGACTCGCATGGCCACTCTGAAATCTATTGCTAACACATCTATGTGGCTACTCTCCCATGCCACGGAGGGAGCGGCTAGAGCCAGCGGAGCAGACATCGCTCTGCGGTGCCATGCTTGGCTCCCCCTTTGCGGAACCCTTCAAGGCGTCCTTCGCGAATGCGCCCTTTGACGGTTCTATGCTCTTTGGCAAGACCGTCCACAACACGCTGGTCCAAAGCGAGAAAGATGGGAAGACACTGTCTGCCGTCGGGATCCGCTTCTCTAATCCCCAACAGTCCTTCTCGAGGAACCAGAGGGGACAAAAGAAGATGTGGTTCTGGAAATCACAGCAGTCCCGTCCCGCTTCGGACCCCTCGTCCCTCAGAGGCAGAGGAGGACAAGGTGGACACCAGCCCAGAGGCAGAGGGGGGGCTGAGGAATCTCGGGTCTCGAGAACCTTTCTTAGAGAGGCCCGCGCAACAGCCCTGAGGGCTTACCCGACTGTCCCTCTCTGGAGGCAGTCGGGGGCATCTGTCAGAGCACCTCCAAACTTGGGAATCCATTACTACGGACTGGCGGGTGCTCCAAATTATATCCAGAGGTTATTCCATTCCCTTTCTGAGTCTTCCCCCTCCTATGAAACGCCTCCCTGATGTCCCACCCGATCAAAGGGAGGCGGCAGCTTCAGAGATTTCGAAGCTACTAGAAAAAAGAGCCATCCAGCACATTCCCCTAGGCCAGTCCGGATTGGGAAATTACTCCAGGTTCTTTTTAGTGCCAAAAGACGGGAGAACTGAGGCCTATCCTAGACCTCTCATCTCTAAACCTGTTCATTCCCAAAGAGAAATTCCGGATGGTCACTCTGCAATCTATTCTCCCCTTCCTACGGGAGAACGACTGGATGTGCTCCATAGACCTCAAGGATGTGTACTACCACATTCTAATGGACAGATGATCCAGGAGGTTCCTCCGCTTTTGGCTGGGAGTCAGTCACTATCAATTCAGGGCTCTTCCGTTCGGCCTCACCTCAGCCCCCAGGGTGTTCACCAAGGTCATGGCAGTGGTCGCAGCCCACCTGAGACTTCAGGGCATTTGGGTCTTTCCGTACCTGGATGACTGGCTCCTCACCGCCTCCACCAGGCATCAGCTCTGCTCTGCCAGGGATTATACCCTGGCTCTTACTCAGTGTCTGGGTATTACTGTAAACCTTCAAAAATCGTTCCTTCATCCTGTGCAGGTTCTGGAATTTATAGGGGCCAAGATAGATGCACGCCACTCCAAGGCCTTTCTAACAACAGACAGGTTGCGCAGTTTGTCTCTTCATGTTTTGGCAATTCTCCAGTCCCCAGCCCCACCTGCGGAATTAGTCCTGAGAGCTTTGGTCTCCATGGCGGCAGCCATCGGTCTGTCACCCTTTGCGCGACTGCGCATGAGAATTCTTCAGTGGACTCTTCAAGTCCAATGGTCACTTTTACTGCACCCCTTGAACACCCTGATTCCTTTGAGCAGGGTTTGCAAGGAATCCCTTCTCTGGTGGCTGCACTGTCAGGAGCTGCAAGAGGGGAGACCATTTGCCATGCCTCAGCCCCAAGCCACGTTGACTACGGACGCTTCTCGCTTCGGGTGGGGGGGCATGCTATGTGCAGAACCGTCCAAGGCACGTGGACTCCCTCAGAGACCGTTCTGCATATCAGTGTTCTGGAGATGAGGGCGGTGCTTCTGGCGTTGCAAGCCCTACAAGACCTTTTTCCTCCGGGAACTATTCCAGTTCAGACAGACAAAATGGCTGTAGTCTGGTACATCAACAAACAGGGAGGAACCAGATCTTATCCCCTTTGCCGAGAGGCTATGAGAGTTTGGGAATGGGCGATCTCCACCAACCGCTTTCTTTTAGCAATGCACATTCTGGGCCGGACCAACATCCTAGCGGACAAACTAAGTCGTTTGATCCTCACACCGTACGAGTGGTCTCTAAACCCGTTAGTAGCAAAACAAATCTTCCTCAAATGGGGTCTACCTTGCTGCGATCTTTTTGCTTCTCCGTCAAACACAGTGCAGCAAATTTTTCGCTCTAATTCCCCAATAGGGGAGAGCCCCAGAGACGCTCTGGTTCATGCTTGGCCCCCTGGTCTCCTTTATGCTTATCCCCCGCTTCTGCTCATGATGAAGTTTCTGCAGAAAGCCCATCGGTTGGGGAGCAAGATAATCCTCATAGCCCCATTCTGGCCTCGCCAGATCTGGTTCCCTTACCTGCGGTCTCACAGTGTAGTTCCTCCTTGGATCTTAGATCCCATTCCGGATCTAATTTCTCATCCTGCGGGATTACAACCCCCAAACCTGGGCGAACTCAAGCTCACGGCTTGGTTGATCCAGTTCCGCTGATAGCAAGGACTCCCGGTATCTCGTCACCAGTGAAAGCTATTCTGG
>NC_056733.1:133782600-133967600 GCF_019279795.1 Protopterus annectens
TTCTTTGAGAACTAATCTTTCTTTTATGCCTAAAGTGGTATCCAAGTTTACTTTAAGCCAAACTGTCCATCTCCATCTTTTCTTTTCTGAACCCAAAAATGAGAGGGGAAGTATACTCTGTACATTGGATGTCCACAGACCACTCAGGTACTGTCTTGACAGAGCTAAATATTTTAGATCTTCAGATCAATTGTTCATTTCTTTTGACAGTAAAAAAAAGTGACAACCTGTGTCAAAACAGACTATTTCCAAATGGTTGCCTAAGGCTGTTATACGCACCACAACAAAACTATTCATTTATGTCATTTTTGGAAAGGGTTGGATTCTAAAAGTATTCTAGAAGCTGCAACTCGTTCCTCTGTGCATACTTTTACAAAGCACTATATACTTGATTCCTTCTGTAGGTCTATATCAGGCTTTCCTAGGGCCATTCTCTTGGGGCTCCTGGATTTTTCTTCCACATCCCAAATGCAGTAAGGTAGAGTAATCTACCCATACAGCTAAGGCTACTGCAGCAGTGATCCATATTATGTGCATTGTACAGTTATGTAAGCAGACTTGCTGCTACAGTAGATCCTTGAATGATTACTGCTGCAGTAGCCCCCTTGTTATTTTATGTGTTGTTTATGCCAAGGTATGGTTATTTATTTTTTGTTCTTCTTAGCATTGTTCTTTTAGGGCTTAGCCTCCTTCTCTCTCTGTTGGCAGGAAGACACTGAAGGACTTACACTCAAACTTGTATTCTAATCAGCTCAGATCAAGCTGCCAGACATCTTGAGCACTTGAAGGTGCTCTGAATAGTTTGAAGCTAGCCAGCTGTTATATCCTTGGCAGGATATAACTCATACAGGTAAGGCTGTTGCAGCACTGATCATTTGAACATCTACTGTTATGGTAAGTTTACATAGACAACTGTACTACTTTATTAAGCTTGTAGTCACAGAAGTGAAGAATTAAACTTAGTATATTCCTGTCTTGATGATGTGATCATCATTCCCCACTGCAACAGTGGCATTCTGGGTTATCTGCAAATGTAACCTGTTACTGGCCAGCTTTCAAAAGCTCAGACTCACTCCCCTCCTCACTTTCTGTGACACCTGTTTTGCTGAGAATGTCCTGAGAGGAGGCCTTCAGCTATGACAGGAAATAAGTGTTCTGTCTTGCTGCCATTCAAACAAAGGAAGTTCTCTGACTTCATAGAATCCAGTGAATTTTTTTCTCCCACTTACTGCTCAGATAAACCCCATTTGGGGACCCCTTGCTGTCAATTATTAGATTTATTATCCTCTTTCTATTTTTATGCTTATTTAAACAATTATTTATTTTAATATTTGATTTCTGTCATTATTTTGAGAAATTGCTGTGGGAATTTTTGCTTGTATCTTTTATTTGGCTTTCTATCTTTGACAATTGCTATTTCTGAGGAACCCTCCAGTATTTCTCTCAGAAGTGTAGTGTTTGTATGTACTGTTAGGCATTAGTCTTTGCTGTTGTTTTTCTGCTTTATTTTAAACTTCTGATAGGAAAATATTGAAGAACATGAATTGTTTCAACATTTATATATTATTTATTATATGCATGACTCTCTGTGTATTTTTAACATTGGACTGCAATTTTGCTGTTAATGAAGTTGTTTGAATGTACTGTGGAGATTTTGCTCTCTCTGACAGGAAAATATAATTTAAATTGCTATTAAACATTATATCTGATGCTGTAAATCTTCATTCATTCCTTACTGATGGGCTTCGGTTCCATCCTCGGAACCGACTCGGCCAATACACAAGCTCGTGCCAGTCAAAAATCCCTCGAGCTAAGTCCTACCCCTCTCCTTCTATCTTCAGATCTCGTTTGCCACATACTTCTCAAGATGTGCCAAGCCAGCTCTCAAAATTTTGATATATGTGTGTGTGTGTGTATATATATATATATATATATATATATATATATATATATATATATATATATATATATATATATTCTATTAAATACTCCTAAATATTCTTTCTAGTCCATCCACTAGCGTTTAATAATTCTTTCTACTGTTCTACTTCGTGTGTGAGTTTCTTCCCCTTTTCCTACCTTTTTGGTAATCTTAGTCCTCCCTTACCCTTGTCCTCTTACCATTGTTGATATTTCCCCCTTCTGTCTCTTTATAAAAAAAAAATTAAATGTTCTTCTCTGTGTGTTTTTCCTTGAGGATAGCTTGCCTTTTGATTAAAAAAAAACTGTGCATATTTTGTGATACATTTTGGTCTGTTTATTTGCAGTGACACTATGTCGGACAAGAAGGGAATGACAGGATTCAAGCAGTGTGACAAATGTGGGCAAAAGATGCCCAAGTCTGATGAGCATCTTTCATGTGTCTACTGTCTTGGAGTTCCTCATCTCCAGTTACAGCTGCCGTGTGAACTTTGCAAAAACTTTAGCTCTTGCATTTTGGCGGAACGGAAGAATAAATTAATCCTGAAGGGATTACTAAAATCTCCTTTTAAGGAGGCCCTTTCTCAGGTGGCAGTCTCAACACCTCCAAAGAAAGAGAAGAAAAAGAAAAGCCTTTTGGTTCTGACTTCTCCAAGCTCCAAGGAACTGAAATCTTCTCAGGCACCAAAATTACCAAAATTGTCGGCACTGACTACTACCACACCAGAGACTATGGGTACCTCTATGGTGCCGAAGTCGGCAACACCTGTCACGGAACCAACAACGTTGATACCTGCTTCGGTACCGATAGTTACTTTGGTACCAGACACAATTTCAGCATCTGCAGTGATTTTTCTCACGACGCCATCCTCCTCGGTGCCGATAACTGAAATTTTGCCCAGAACCAGATACTCACCTACAGTTGACCCCTTTTTTGGACAGCAATATAGTCCCTTTATTGAGAGACCTGCCTCTCCTTCTGGAGTATCTACACATTCCACCAGGAGTATTTCTGAAATCAACATGGTGAGGCTTGTCGATCAGCTCTTAGCAGCCAGAGGAATCCCAACCCCTACCAAGACTTCCCTCCCACCTGCACAGACTCCAACATATCCTCTTTCAACTTCTTCTCCAGCTTTGGAGCCCTCGGTACTGATGTCTATCCTGGTGCCTATGTCTTTGGTCCCTGTGATGTTACCGTCCACAATTCTGGAGCCTACCCTTTAGACTTCTCTCCATTTGGATCTGATCCATCCTTGGGACTGTGACTGGTCTGTCAGCACCGTGACCCCTAATTCAGTGCCAGTTTTTTCTTTGGTGCTGTCTACGGTTCCAGCTGTTTTGGCAGCTCCTAGTCCTCTCAAGGCTCCTATCGGGGCAGGGTGTGACCCCAGTTCCGAGGTTGTCCCTCTCGGTTCTGGGCTTCCATCCCTCTTCAGGTGGGCATGCCTTCCAGGTGATGGAGAGGGTCCTTGCTTCTGCAAGCATGCAGTTGGCACCTCCAGCATCGGAACCTGACCATTCCCTTTCCTCTGGTATGCAGCTGATGCAGCACACTATGCAGGGACTTTGAGCATGGGATCAGCAAGAAACCCTGCTCTAGGGCATCCACTCTTCAGAGTCTTCCTCAGAATACCCCACTGAGGAGCCACCCCGAAAGTGAACATGCAAGAGGAAACACATCTATTCCCCAGAGGAATCCGTCACCAAAGATACATATGTCGATGAGGAAGAAGGGTCCCCGCTGTCATCCCCTGAAGATGTCTCATTCAGAGACATACTGGAGATCCTAAAACAGAGGGGTGACTGGAAGCCCATCAACCCTTCTACTTAGGAATCTGTATTCTTCCAAGCCTTCCATGCTCAATCCTCTATTTCCTGGGTGACCCCACCTGCAGATGAGCTGATTAAGTTCATCGTGCAGTGTGCCTGGAAGGCCCCTGACAATGTTGAGCCAATCCCCTGGAGGCCTAATAAAATTCTCTCTCCACCAGGAGACCACCTCAACTGGTCTAGAGGTTTAGCAGTAGATTACATGGTTGTGGCGGTGGCCACTAAGAAAGAACTTGCAGAAGAAAGTTCGACTGTCCATCTTCCAAAAAGGGAGTCCTGGAAAATAGACAGATTAGGGAAGCGGACTTATGCTTCAGCGACCTTTGCCATACGGTCACTGAACTACATGGCACATTTTACATACACATCTCCAATAGGACCTGATTACAGAACTTTCAGGTACTTTGGCAGGGGTATTACCTGAAGAGGTGCAAGATAAAGTTGCCTCTCAGCTTGCTACCCTAGAGTCCATTTGTAACTCCTCCATGTGGTTGATCGCTCATACAACTGAGGGGGCAGCTAGGGCAGCACTTCAGGCATTATCATGAGATGCAGTTATGTGACTTTGCGGAGCCCTTCAAGTCTTCCTTCGTCAATGCTCCTGTTGATGAGTCTTCCCTGTTTGGCCAAAAAGGACACATTAGCCAGGTGTGAAAAGGATGGAAAGACCCTATTTGCTATGGGCATATGCTTTTCCACCCCTCAACAGTCCTACTGTAGGAATCAGAGAGGTGGAAAGATGTGGTTCAAAAAATCCCAAGGGCCTTTCTGCAGCATACATGGGGAGAAATCCCCCTGGCACAGATGGGGGAACTCATCAAGAAAACACCCCTACCATGGCAGAGGGGGCCCACAAAACCAGGGCTCAAGGGATTCCTTCTCTGGTCAACCCTATCAACGCTTCTGAAGAGCAGCCCAATTGCTTACCTCTGGAAGCAGTTGGGAATGTTTCTCTCTGCACCACTTAGCCTGGCAATCGATAACGTTAGAATGTTAAGTTGTCAATCTCACCTTCATTCTTGCTGGATGGGTTCGGAGCCAAACCTCGGCTCTGACTCGGCCTATTACCAAAGCTCGAGAGCTATTTTTCACCGGCTCGAGGCTATGCTATGTCCCATAATGCTAGGCGTCATATACCCAGGTCTCATTTGCCGCTTCAGCTACGAGGTTGCGTTTTCACTGGCTCCAGGTAGTATTTAAGATTTTTTGATATTTATAGTTAGTTTTTGATGGTATTTTTCCCTGAGTTTTTTTCCTAGTAGTGTTAGTAGTCTCTCAACTAGTCTTCCCCCCCTTTATTAATAGATCTGAAGTAGTTACTTCATTTGATCTGCAACCTGTGGGTGTCGGATCCGATCCGGCAGCTTTCCAAGCTCCAAGATCCGAGCTCCTAGCTCCTCCCCTACCCATAATCCCCTACTACCAACCACATTACCTCAGATCGTTTTTTGCCGCGGCTAAAGAAGCCTCCTTGTGAAGAGCTCCTGGCTGGGTGAGATCATTGCTGGTTTTAAACCGATTTTTCATTCAAAGTTGTCGTGTGTGTGTGTTAGTTCCCTTTTTCTGCTTCTTGTGCTAGTTTTTGGTCACTTTTTGTTAAATTTATTACTAGTTTTATCTTCACTCCCCTCCCCCTCCTAGTGTTTGGGTGTGTGTGTGAATGATGTCAGAAGGGCCTAAGGCCATTTTCTCTAAATGTACTGAGTGTGGCCACAAGCTTTCTCCAGCTGATGGCCACATTCAGTGCGTTTTGTGCCTGGGGGCAGCCCATTTGTCAGAGGCCTGCCAAATCTGCGTGGCCTTTAACCCCCGGGCACTTCGGGATAGGAAGAACAAGCTGATCCTGGCGGGAAAGCTCCCCCAGGAGTCGGCTTCTTCTTCCTCTCCCGTTCGGGCTCCAGCTGCTTCAGCAGTTTTGGCACCGTCTATCCACTTAGCTCTACCCGGGACTCAACCTCCCTCATCGGGTTTGAGCTCTGGGGAAACTAGTGCCTCTTCCCTTAGAGAGAAGAGGCACAAGGATAAGGATGGACATAAGTCCCACAAAAGGCGGGCCGAATCTCATCCTTCGGCTCCGCCAGCAAAACTACTTAAATCTCCCTTGAGGGTCTCCGGATCCCCCTCCTCTTGGCGCCGTTCGCCCTGTTTTTCACCGGAGGAGGAGGATAGCTCTCCCTCGAGATTTTCGAGGTGGCCCTCCCGGCCTGCCTCTACTACTTCATCTAGGTCGACCCAAAGCATCTCCGAAGCGGATATGGATCGGATGATGCGTCGGTTCTTACAGACCCAAATGCAGATGGGGATGCTCTTGCCCCCCCCCTCTGGGGGGGGGAGTGCAGCCCCCATATTTGCCCCGATCACTCTTTCTCCGACTCGTTTTTGGGTCTCGGAGTCATCGGATCCAGGCCCTTTTGGACCCGGGGAATTGTCGGCGCCGATAGCGGTTGTCTCTTCGACACCGACTATACCTTCGAGCTTGTTGGACCCGAGCTCTCGGGGCCGAGGGCTGAGCGTCGGATCCGAGGGAGTTGCTGTGTCTTCGGTGCTGTTGGCGTCGGAGCACACCTCTGCCTCGGCGCCGACTGCATCGGCTCCGACCCCGATCCCTTCCTCGGATCCGAGGAGATTGCTCTCAGAGGCTGGTGAGAGTGGCTCTCCTTCGGCTTTTGAGGTAGTGGAGAGGGTACTGTCGAGGTCCTCCAGATCCCTGACCCGGGCTTCGGATCCACCCATACCCCCACTGTATGAGGGTCTGTCTTCCATCATTCGTCCATCTGAACAGCCTGCCCAAGCCCTCCAGCTAGTTCCCGTGGAGGAACAACAACCCGTGGACGAGCCCTCTTCGGATAGTCCCACCGAGGAGGTTCTTCGGAAACATCGGTGCAAAAGGAGGCACCTGGACTCCCCCGAGTCCATTACCACAGACACGGACTTAGATGATACGGAGGGTTCCCCAAGGTCACCCCCTGAAGATGCCTCCTTTGGAGACATCATGGAAATGTTGCGTATCAGAGGGGGGTGGTCAGCCCAAAAACCCTCCCTTGATGAGTCCGTGTTCCTGGAGGCCTTTGAGGCAGACCCATCTACCTCCTGGGTGTCCCCTCCGGCCGACCCCCTGGTGGACTTAATTACCACCAGGGCTTGGAAGGAGCCAGACACCGTGGAGCCAATCCCTAGGTGCCCCGATAAAGTCCTCAGCCCACCCACAGATAGACCGTCTTGGGCCAAAGGAACTCCCGTTGATGCTATGTTGGTGGCGGCGGCCACCAAGAAAGAACTTGCGCAGGAAAGTTCTTCGGTTCACCCGCCGGATAAGGAATCTCGAGCGCTTGACCAGATTGGGAAGAGGATGTTTGCTTCAGCGACCTTTTCCATAAGGGTGCTGAACTATATGGCACATACCATTAGGCTACAGCGAGACTTGATTAAAGAATACGCTGCAACCCCCCCCGGAGTCCATGTCGGTCCCAGACAAAAAGGTTTTTGAGACTTGAATGGCCACTCTAAAATCCATCTCCAGTACATCTATGCGGCTTCTCTCCCATGCAACAGAGGGAGCCATTAGAGCTAGCGGAGCCGGGGTCATCTTGCAACGTCTCTCCTGGCCCCTTCTGTGCGACTTCACGGACCCCTTCAAGGCGTCCTTTGAGAACGCCCCTTTTGACGGTTCTGCCTTGTTTGGCAAAACTGTTCGCGACACGCTGGTCTAAAGCGAAAAGGACAGGAAGACGCTGTCTGCCATCGGAGTCCACTTCTCTAATCCCCAAAGATCCTTCTACAGGAATCAGAGGGGACAAAAGAAGCTGTGGTTCCGTAAGTCTCAGCAATCCCATCCTGCTGCGGACCACTCGTCCTCTAGAGGCAGAGGAGGACAAGGTGGACGCCGGCCCAGAGGCAGAGGGGGGCCACATAATTTCGGGTCTAGAGAACCTTTCTCAGACAGACCCGCGCAACAGCCCTGAGGGCTTGCCCGACTGTCCCTCTCTGGAGGCAGTCGGGGGGCGATTGTCGGAGCACCTGTCAAACTGGGAGTCCCTTACAACAGATCGATGGGTGCTCTGGATCATATCCAGAGGTTACTCCATTCATAAACCTTCCCCCCAAACCCAGACGTCTCCCCGATGTCCCACCTGATCAGAGGGAGGCAGCGGCTTTGGAGATTTCTAAGCTGCTAAGAAAAAGAGCCATCCAGCCTGTCCCCCCAGACCAGTCCGGATTGGGTTATTACTCCAGGTTATTTTTGGTGCCAAAGAAAACGGGGGACCTCAGACCCATCTTAGACCTTTCCGCCCTGAACCTGTTCATACCCAAGGAAAAGTTCCGGATGGTCACTCTCCAATCAATTCTCCCCCTGCTGTGGGAGAACGACTGGATGTGCTCGCTAGACCTCAAGGATGCGTATTACCACATATTAATGGACAGACGATCCAGGAGGTTTCTCCGCTTCCAGCTCGGAGCCAGTCATTATCAATTCAGGGTTCTTCCATTCGGCCTCACCTCAGCCCCCAGAGTGTTCACTAAGGTCATGGCAGTGGTTGCAGCCCACCTGAATCTCCAGGGCATTCAGGTCTTCCCTTACCTGGACGATTGGCTCCTCACCACGACCAACAGGCATCAGCTCTGTGCGGCGAGAGATTATGCTCTGTCTCTGGCCCACAACCTAGGCATCTCAGTGAATGAGCAGAAATCCTGCCTGTGCCCCACTCAAGCCCTAGAATTCATAGGGGCCAGGTTGGATACACAAATCTCCAAAGTTGTTCTAACGTCAGTCAGGCTGAACAGCTTGTCGTTCCAGGTGTTAGCCCTTCTTCGGAGCCCTGCTCCTCCAGTGGAGTTAGTCCTGAGGGCACTGGGGTCTATGTCAGCAGCGATCGGTCTCTCTCTTCATGCCCGTCTTTGAATGCGCATATTACAATGGACCCTTCAAGTCCAATGGTCCCTGTCGATCCACCCATTATGCATGCCAATCCCCCTAAGCAGGGTGTGCAACTCCCTTCTGTGGTGGTTACAGGCACAGGAACTCAGAGAAGGGAGACCCTTTGTGATTCCTCCGGCCAAAGCCACGTTGACCACGGACGCTTCTTGCCTCGGGTGGGGGGGGGGCATTGTTCAGGCAGATCCGTTCAAGGCACGTGGACTTCCCTAGAGACCGCATTACATATCACTGTCCTAGAGATGAGGGCGGTGCTTTTGGTGTTGCAAGCTCTCCACGACCTTCTTCCCATAGGGACTATTGCAATCCAGATGGACAACATGTCAGTAGTCTGGTATATAAACAAACAAGGAGGGTATGCTATGTCCCATAATGCTAGGCGTCATATACCCAGATCTCATTTGCCGCTTCAGCTACGAGGTTGCGTTTTCACCGGCTCCAGGTAGTATTTAAGATTTTTTGATATTTATAGTTAGTTTTTGATAGGTATTTTTCCCTGAGTTTTTTTCCCAGTAGTGTTAGTAGTCTCTCAACTAGTCTTCCCCCCTTTATTAATAGTTTTCCTTACTCTTTCCACCCTTGAGGGGTTAGGCCCTTCCGCCCCCTTTTGGTAGTAGTTTTTTTGTACAGGTTACATTTAGTGTGTGTGTGTGTGTGTGTGTGTGTGTGTGTGTGTGTGTGTGTGTGTGTGTGTGTGTGTGTGTATGGAATTTTCTTGTGTTTACTGTAGTAAACTTATTTTTTTCTGTGAGAGTGTAATTTTGAGTGTTGTGTGTGTATCGGTTGTGACAGCATACTTGGCTAGACCTTTTTTGTCCCGTTTCTGTGGTATCATGTCTAAGGATACCAAGATATCGGGATTCAAGAAGTGTGACTCGTGCTGTCAGAAGATGTCTCTGACAGACGGTCACACTTCTTGTGTGTATTGTTTGGGCCCTCTGCACCTGCAGGACTCTTGTTCCATCTGTCATGCTTTTAGCCCAAGAGTCCTGCAGGAACGCAGAAATAAGCTCATTCTAAGGGGCTTATTAAAGCCCGAAGGTTCTCCTACCAAGCCTCTGCCAGGAAAACCTTCTAAGCCCACCAAACCATCGGCTCCAGGTCTGGAGCCGGCACCGAGTGGACCTTCTTCTGCCTCATCGGTTACAGCTGGAACCGATGCATCGAAGCCTCAGTCGGCTCCGACCTTGGTGTCGGACCCATCTCCAAGCCGAAAGTGTTCCCGATCTCCTTCATTGGAGTTGGTCAGGTCGGCTCCGAAGTCCCCTTTGCTAGCGGGGCCATAGGTCTCACTCCTCTAGATCTTCCAGGCTTTCGGACCATGACCTCGAGAGGGTAGTCAGTAGGCTTTTGAAGTCGCAGGCGCTCGCCCAGTTATTGCATAGCCCATCTCAACAGACAGCGGCTTCCCCAACGCCTGCTCCAGTTCCTCCTCCGACTATTCCTTGGAGCTCGGAGCCGGAGGCCGTCGGGGTTGGTACCATGGGGGCGTCGGAACCGATTCCACCCTTATCGGTTCCTTCGTCCGCTCCGATTCCTTCATTGGCTCCGTCCTTGGAGGGATCTGTGTGCCGGGACTCCCTCGTCAGTTCCGAGGGGGCGAGTGGCATCGGACCCTTGTCCGACCCCGTTCTCCCTCTCGGAGCATCGGCGCAGGTGAGTTCGGCCCCGACATCGGCCTCGGAGCCGTCCTTCTCTGTGCCGGGAGGAGCTCTCATCTCTTCGGAGCTGGGTCCCTCTTCTCTGCCTGATAGGGGTGCCTTTGAGGTCATGAAGAGCGTGCTGGCTCCTATACTGGTGCCATGGTCAGCCCCATCGGCCCCTCCTTCCATGGTGCCTGCTTCGGCCTCTGCCTACCCTCCCGAACCCAAGCGTGGAGAACCAACGCTCCAGGTCTCCCCATTGGGCGTATCCTCCTCTTCTGAGGCCTCCCCTGATCCTGTGGGGGAGCCCGCTCAGAAGAGGACATGTAAAAGGAAGCATGTGGACTCCCCGGAGTCAGTGACATCTGACACTGACCTGGATGATTCGGCAGGGTCCCCAAGGTCCCCCTCTGAGGATGTCTCATTATCTGACATTCTAGAGATCCTTAAACAGTGGGGGAACTGGTCTGCCCTCAACCCTTCCGAGGACGAGTCGGTGTACCTGGATGCATTTGATTCTCACCCTTCCACCTCCTGGGTGTCCCTGCCTTTCGACCCACTCATGGAGGTGGTGGCTCGGAAGGCGTGGACGGCTCCGGATACTATGGAACCAACTCCCCGGAGGCCCACTAAATTTATAACAGCCCCTTCAGACAAGCAGTTTCTCACTAAGGGCGTCCCCGTTGATGCCATGGTGGTGGCGACGGCCACTAAGAAGGAGTTGGCTGACCCTTCAGTTCCTGTCCATCCTCCTAATAAGGAATCTAGGACTATGGATAGGTACGGCAAGCGGATATTTTCTTCAGCGACCTTCACCATGCATTCGCTGAATTATTTGTGCCATTTCACCCGTCTTCAGAGAGACCTTCTCAAAGAACTAGGTGATACCTTACAGGACCCATCAGCTGCGGGGTCTCAGGGAAAGATCAACTCCCAGCTGGGGACCCTGAACTCTATTGTAAACTCCTCCATGCGGCTCATTTCTTATGCTGCCGATGGAGCGAGTAGGGCTGCAGGCACAGGCGTTGCTCTAAGGAGACACGCCTGGATGCGGCTTTGCAACTTTGCTGATCCCTTCAAGGCATCCTTCACTAACACCCCCTTTGACGGTTCTGCTTTGTTTGGACCTCAAGTGAAGGATACATTGACCAGGTGCGAGCAGGAAGGCAAGACTCTCTCTGCCATAGGAGTCCATTTTTCCACCCCTTCTAGACCATACCCTAAGGGTCAAAAGGGTGGAAAAATGTGGTTTCGGAAACCCCAGGGAGTACTGCGTGACGTACGTGGTGAGCTTCCCTCCAGAGACAGAGGAGGGAACAATAATAGGCGTCGCCCTAGGGGCAGAGGGGGTCCGCAAAATCAGGGTAGCAGAGAATCTTTCTCTGACAAACCCTTCCAGCACCCCTGAGGAGCTGCCCGACTGTCCACCTTCGGAGGCAGTCGGGGGAAGACTATCACTGTACCCAGAAGCCTGGCATTCCTTCACGCAAGAGAAATGGGTACAGTCGATCATATCCGAGGGTTACAAAATTCCCTTTATTCACACCCCACATCAGCCAAAAGGGCCCCTTCCAGACATTCCACCCGGTCTGAGAGATCAAGCAGCATTACAAATTTCAAAGCTGCTAAGAAAAAGGGCCATCCATCCAGTCCCAGCAGACCAACAAGGATCCGGAATCTACTCCAAATTCCTTTTGGTACCAAAAAAGACAGGGGACTGGAGACCTATTTTGGATCTCAACAGGCTGAATAAGTCGGTTCAAATAAGTTCCGGTTGGTCACGCTACAGTCCATTCTACCCTTTCTGGGTCAGGACAATTGGATGTGCTTTATAGACCTTCAGGATGCGTACTACCATATCAAGATGAACAGGCCTCCAGAAGGTTTCTCCGCTTCCGGCTGGGAGCCAGTCACTACCAATTCAGAGCCCTGCCCTTTGGCCTCACCACAGCCCCCAGGGTGTTTACCAAATGCTTGGCAGTGGTTGCGGCTCACCTGAGATGACAAGGATTCCAGGTGTTTCCATAGACAACTGGCTCCTTACTGCCACCACCAGGCACCAGCTACTCCAATCCAGAGATTACACTGTACAAACGTGCAACGCGCTAGGCATTTCTATAAATTTCGAAAAGTCTGCCTTGTCAGTCTATTACCTTCATAGGCGCAGTTTTAAACACGGTGGAGCTGTCAGCAAAACTGCCTACACAAAGAGTTTCAGATATTCGCAGCCATGTTCAGATTCTACTACAGGAGAGCAATGTCCAAGCCAGATTTGTACTAAAAACACTCATGGCAGCAGCAATCACTTTACTCCCACTAGCTCATTTTCATATGCGGATCCTGCAGTGGATGCTGTTTTCCCAGTGGTCTTTTCAGCAGCTCCCCATGTCACACAGCATTCTAATCACTCAGTCCTGCAAAAGACACCTCTCCTGGTGGATGGTCTCCCCTCAGGTACTCCAGGGAAGACCTGTTGTTCTTCCTCCTCCTGTTGCCACTGTGACAACGGATGCCTCCCTGATCGGGTGGGTGGGTATTTTCAGGGCAGGACAGTCCAGGGCACTTGGCAACCCTTCAAATGCCACCTGCATATAAATGTCTTGGAAATTAGAGCGGTACTTGTAGCGTTGCAGGCCCTTCAGGACTCTCTACCTTCTGGGACTATTGCGGTTCAGACAGATAATATATCTGTAGTGTGGTACATCAACAAGCAGGGCAGAACCAGCTCCTACCCCCTATGTCGAGAAGCACTCAGACTTTGGCAGTGGGAGATCTCTTCTCAACGGTTTCTGGTAGCAATGCATATTCCTGGGAAGTCCAACGTCATAGCAGACAGACTGAGCAGGGCCATTCTCATGCCCTACGAGTGGTCTCTCAACCAGCTAGTAGCGGAAAAAATATTCAGAAGGTGGGGTCAGCCTTGCTGCGACCTTTTCGCAACCCCTCAAAACAGCAAGTGTCAAGACTTCTTCACCCTCTTCCCTCTCCCAGGTCTCCCTCCCAGAGACGCTCTAGTCCACGATTGGCCCCGGGGTCTTCTGTATGCCTTTCCCCCCTTTCCCTTAATTACTCAGTCCAGAAAGCAACTGCCTTGAGATCCAGATTGATCCTTATTGCCCCTTACTGGCCTCGACAAATTTGGTTTCCGTTCCTGCAACGTCATCTACTGAATCAGCCCTGGCATCTGGACCCAGTGCCAGGTCTTCTGAACCATCAATCGGGCGGGCTGCACCAATCCCTTCTATCTCTCAACCTCACAGCTTGGTTGCTCCACTTCCAGCCCTAGCCAGGCTTCCTTTAATCTCTCAGTCAGTTTGTGACATTATCCTCGCTTCTCACAAGTCAACTACTAGAAAGACTTATGCTAGCTAATGGAAGCGTTTCTCTGTTTGGGCAGGGCAAAAACAAGTGGACCCCTTTACAGCACCTGTCCAAACAGTTCTTGAGTTTTTGGCGGAAATTTTTCAAATGGGCTCTTCCTCAGCCACCATCAGAGTCCAGCTGGTGGCTATTGCAAATTTCCATGTTGGCTTGTCGGAGACTAGCATTATGTCCCACAAGCTTTGCAAAGCCTTTCTAAAAGGAACTCTCTTAGTTAGGCCCCTGGTAAAAGATCCTCCCCCACTGTGGGACCTAAACTTGGTACTATCGTCCTTAATTCTCCCTCCTTTTGAGCCAGTGGCTTCCTGTTCATTAAAATTGCTCTCGTGGAAAGCACTCTTCTTAGTAGCTATCACCTCAGCAAGAAGGGTGTCGGAACTTCAAGCACTTTGTGTTCACCCTCCTTACCTTGTTTTTCACAAAGATAGAGTCTCACTTAGAACTAATCCTTCATTTTTACCCAAAGTACTCTCTGAGAAAAATCTGAATCAGATCATCGATCTTCCTGTCTTCTTCCCAAATTATACCGACAGAGCTGAACGAAAGTTACATTGTTTGGATGTTCACCATCAATTTTGTTTCTACCTAGATAAAACTAAGCAGATGAGGAAATCAGACCAGCTCTTCCTGTCTTACGCAGAAGGGAAGCAAGGCCTCCCAGTTTCCAAAGTAACCTTGTCCAGATGGTTGACTTCTCTTATTATGTTAATTTATCAATTGAGGCATAAGGAGCTCCCTACTAAGCCTAGAGCTCATTCAACCAGAGCACTAGCTTCTTCAGTAGCTTTTCAGGCAAGGTTGCCAATGGATTCCATTTGTGCAGCGGCCACATGGGCCTCTCCTCATACCTTCATTTCTCATTACAAACTGGACATGGCCTCCAGAAGTCGGGCTGATTTTGGTTCCACCGTACTCAAGAGTCTGTTCCATTGCGCCACCCAGGACTAAGGTGCTACGGACGCTGTCCGATCCAGCAAGAATGAAGGTGAGATTGACAACTTAACATTGAGAAGTTATGTTCTTACCATAATGTTCCATGTTAGTTGTCATCTTCTCATCTTCTTTCTTGCGTCCCACCCTCCATCCCCCTAGCCTGGAAAGACCTAGAGTATCTTGTGAGATGTTTTTTGTCACCAGAGTTATCTACTCACTAGCTCTCTTGCTCCCTTTTGGTAGCCCTTGTAAGAGATATATGTAGAAGAGGATATATATACATATGTTTAGATAGATATCTTCTTTATTGTGGTGGGACACGTATGTCCATAGTGTTAGGTATCAAACGAGATATGGGTATATGACACCTAGCATTATGGGACATAGTATAGCCTCGAGCCTGTGAAAAATAGCTCTCGAATTTGGTAATAGACCGAGTCGGAGCCGAGGTTCGGCTCCGAACCCATCCAGCAAGAAAGAAGGTGAGAAGAAGACAACTAACATGGAACGTTATGGTAAGAACATAACTTTTCATTCATGGGTGTAGAGGATAATGACCAGAGGTTACCATACCCCCTTCGATCGTTACCCCAAGCCACTAAGTCGAATCCCTGGGGTTCCACCCAGTCAGAGGGATGCAGCAACACTAGAAGTCCTAAAGCTGCTAAGAAAAAGAGTCATCCAACCAGTCACACCAGACCAAATAGGATCCGGATTTTACTCAAGGTTCTTTTTGGTGCTAAAGAAGACAGGGGACTGGAGACCAATTCTGAACTCAGTGTACTGAATAAGTTTGTCAAACAAGCAAAATTCCAGATGGTCATTGGTCAGTCCATTCTTCCATTTTTGGAAAAGGATGACTGTATGTGCTCCATAGATCTTCAGGATGTGTATTACCACATAAAAATGGAGAAACAATCCAGAAGATACCTCCGTTTCTGGCTGGGAGCCAGTCATTACCAATTTTGAGTACTGCTGTTTGGTCTCTCCACAGCCCCCAGGATATTCACCAAATGCATGGCAGTAGTAGTAGCTCACCTGAGACTACAAGGATTCTGAGTGTTTCCATATCTAGATGATTGACTTCTTACTGCCCCAACCAGGAGTCTACTGCTTCAAGCCATATCATACACTCAGAATCTGGCAGAAAAGCTAGGGATCTCAATAAACACAGAAAGGTCAAAGCTGGTACTGACTCAGTGTTTAGAGTTCACTGGGGCAATGTTCAACACAATATCTTGCCGAGTCGCCTTACCTAATTACAGGCTACTAAGATTAAGATTTCGACTTCAAATAATACTCTCTCAAAATCTTGTCTGACTTTACTGGTTCTACAACTCCTGTGCTCAGTGGTGGCTACAATCACACTGGTTCCACTAGCAAGATTCCATATGAGGCTGCTCCAATGGCTCCTAGCATCTCAATGGTCTCTTTTGACTAACCTCATGTCTTACCCAATCCACATAACAAACCGATGCAAACAAGATTTGAGTTGGTGGATGAAGCCAAAGGAGGAGTTATAGTGTCACCCCCCCCCCCCCTCAACCCAAGGCCGCAGTGACCATGGATGCTTCCCTGATGGAGTGGCGCATTTTCAGGGAAAGACCATCCAAGGCACTTGGTCGACCCTAGAGGCCAAGTTGCACATCAATGTCCTAGAACTGAGGGCGGTGCTTCTAGCATTGTAAGCATTCTAAACAACCCTTCCGTCAGGGACAATTGCTATCCAATCAGACAATATGTCAGTAGTCTGGTACATCAACAAGCAAGGAGGAACCAGATGCTACCCATTATGCCAGGAAGCCCTGAGAGTGTGACAATGGGCGATAGCATCCAACTGCTTTCTACTTGCAATGCACATTCCTGGGAACTCCAGTCTGATTGCAGACAAACTGAGCAGAAACATTTTCATGCCTCATGAGTGGTCTCTCAACTCAAAAGTAACGACTCAAATTTTTCATCATTGGGACCGGCCTTGCTGCAACCTCTTTGCTTCCTCCTTGAACCAGAAATGCAGCAGCTTCTTCTCCCTGACCCCCCCCCGACAGGGAGTCACCAAGAGATGCTCTGATACACGATTGGCCCCCGGGTCTACTATATGCCTATCCCCCTATTCCCCTCATCCCACAGTTCTTAAAGAAAGTGCAATGGTTGAGAAGCAAAGTAATCATCATTGCACCCTATTGGACCCATCAAGTTTGGTTCCCCTTCCTATGGCCTCACTTGTTTGACCGTCCGTGGTTCCCCTTCCTATGGCCTCACTTGTTTGACTGTCCATGGACCCTGGATCCAACCCTGGGACTTCTCTCTCACCCACAAGGGGTGGTCCTTCCCAGCCTTTACAGTCTCAAGCTGACCGCTTGGTATCTCCACTTCCGCTGATTTCCAGGCAGAGAAACCTATCTTCCCCAGTGTGAAAGATTCTTCTGCGTCTCATAAACCCTCCACCAGGAAACTATCACAGCAAATGGGTCAGGTTTGTAATCTGGGCAAAAGAACAAGGACTAGACCTATTCTCAGTCCCGGTCCATAAGGTGTTAGAATACCTGTCGACTCTACTCCATTCTGGAGCCTCAGCCTCTACTACAACATTTCATTCAGCGGCTATCGTCAATTTTCGTGATGGTTTTAACGATGCTTCATTAATGTCCCACCATCTTTGCAAGACCTTTATGAAAGGAGTCATACACCTGAGACCTCCCATTAAAAATCCTACTGAACCTTAAAATTTGACTCTGGTCTTACAAACCCTGACCTGTTCACCCTTCGAATCTTCTGTCACCATACCTCTCAACGTCCTAGAGCAAGAAATCTGGACAAAGCCATAAATAAAAGTGGGACAAAGACCCGAAAATAGGGACCGTTTTTAAATATTGCTCTTACAAACTTAAAAAATTGATAGAATAACAGGTCTTGCATTAGCATGAATATTCTGAAGGGTATGGAGTCTGAAATTCAAATGTTTGCCATTATTTTCTAACTTCAGTCTTTAATAATGTGCCACTAATTTGCCAGCAAAACACAATTTTATGAAAAATGGACCAAAAATATGAGGCAAAAGTCTGGACATTCTGCGAAAATTTGTACAGTTGAGAGGTATGTCTGCCACATGTGACATAAATTTTCTATAATGGAAAACTGTATTCCTGGTAGCCATCACCTCAGCCGGGAGGATATCAGAGTTACAAGCCTTGTGTGTTAATTGCCCTTATTTAATTTTCTATAATGAAAGAGTATCACTTTGAACTAACCCTTCCTTTCTACCCAAAGTTATCTCAAATTCAAGTCTCAACCAGTCCATTGATTTACCAGTCTTTTTCCCAAAATCTTGTAACAAAGGTGAATACCGTTTACACCTGCTGGATGTGCATAGACAACTACATTTTTACTCAGATAAAATCAAATCCTTCAGAAAGTCGGACCAACTGTTCATAGCCTTTTCAGGCCCCAAATTGGGCAAAGCTGATTCCAAAGTAACCTTGTCAAAATGGCTAAGAGATTGCATTACCTTTGTCTATCAACAGAACAAATTAACTTTACCTACTAGGATCAAGGCTCATTCCACCAGGTCATTGTTCACTTCAGTGACCTTTCATTCCAGAGTCTCTATGGATGACATATGCACAGCAGCCACTTGAGCTACCCCCATACCTTTATCACTTATTACAAATTGGATATGGCCTCCAGGGGAAGAGCATCCTTTGGCTCAATGGTGCTCAAGAGTATCCTTCCATAGGGCCGCCCAGGATATAAAGTAGCTGGGGACCCGGTCCCATCAGTAAGGAATGAATGAAGATTTACAACATCAGATAAAGAAGTTATGTTCTTACCATAACGTTTCATCTATGTTGTAGATCTTCATTCATTCCTTACGTCCCGCCATCCTACCCCCTGCCTAAAAACTCCTGGGGGATCCTTTTTGATCCTGACTGCTTGATAGGGCATTTTCTCAGATAGGGCCTCCATTGTCTCTATTCCTGCTGGGCAAACTTGATCTGAAGATAGAAGGAGAGGGGCACTATGGCTAGGACTTTCTGGCTTGCTCTAGCTTGTGTTTTGGTTGGCCGAGTCGGTTCCGAGGATGGAACCGAAGCCCATCAGTCAGGAATGAATGAAGAGCTACAACACAGATGGAACGTTATGGTAAGAACATAACTTCTTTTTTATAGCAGTTTAATGTGGTTAAAGTGTGTGGACCTAATTGTTAACACTATTTTGGCACATTGGTTTCTTTAGTGTTTGGGCTTTGTATACTGGAAATTCTTTAACTTCTGTCAGTTGCAAAAGAATTCTGAATGCATTTTGAGATTGTTTTTGTGATAATAGCACAATTTGGAAGAGTTTCACTGTGTGGGTACATACTTATTGCAAGTGCCTTTTGTGATACATTATCCAGTACTGTCAATTTATTATTCTAGCTGGTGCTCTCCCCGACTTCATGGATCCTAACTCTGGTACCAAACCATCAAATCCGATTGCACCTGAAAAGAAACAAAAAAACTAAATAAAAAATATGCCTTAGTCTATGGTTAGTGATTCGGTCGGTACCACTGCTCGACCCGAAGAACACTTACCTTTTGCCCAGTATCCCTCTAGTGTAGCTTTGCCAGCCACTATGGAATGGGGGGGGGGGGGGTTAGACACATCTTCTGGGGTATTCCACTACCTGCCACAGGTATTGAATAACCAAACCCTTTAGGTGCTGTAGCAGTCCGGGATAAGAGACCCCATGTCAGACATCCCCATATCTTTTATCTAGTATTAAAGTTCACAAGAAAAAGAAACAGAAACTTCATCATACAGCTGATAATCAGATTATAATGGTTTATAAGGTTGATGTGGTTTCCTCAGCTAAGAGTATTCTGCAGACAGCTAGTTCTGGTGGTTGTGTTCCCATTCATGGTTCTTGTGTTGCTTCGGCTAGAGACCTTTCTGTTGTTTCAGAGAATGTGGAAGAATCTGATGAGAACAATGGTGATTTCCTAACTGACACTAAGTCTAGTTACTCTTGATTCATCGAAAGGTGAATCTGAGCTCAAGTCCAAACAATTATCCACTTTTCCACAGATGATTTTTAGATTTAGTGCTGTCTGTGCTTTGGAGCAGTTGGGAACTACCCCAGAGCTAGGCAGGGTATGAAACCTTATAGAGGATGAGATGCCCACTTTTGTGGCTATTCCACCTCTCTTACTGGCCTTGGAAATTTTTTATAATGCTGCCTGCAGAATACCAGTATCTGTTTTAGCAGTGCCTAAAAAGGCTCAAAGAATATGTTGGATTTCCTCGGGTATGACAGGTCTGTTTCTCATTTGTCTGTTCATGCAATTGTGGTCTCCCCAGCAGCCTGCTGAAATAAAAAGTCCTTGGCTTCATCTAATCCAATGCCCCCAATAAAGATGGAAAAAGAATAGATCTTCAGGGCAAAAGGATGTCTGTTTCTAGTAATCTAGCTATCAAAATGTTAAATTATCAAGGCTATATGTATGGAAATTTATTTTATAGTGTGCTTACAGTTTGGATGATGATGTATCCTCACCTGCAGAGCAAAAGTCTTATACAAATTAAATTGTTTCTAATTTGACTCAGATTTAATAACGTGCATTGGTATGCTTAAATATGCAGATGCAGGTTTGAGAATTGCTGCTTCTTCTGTTGTGTTAAGATGTATGCTTGGTTATGTATTCGAGACATCTATGATTTAAAAAACAGATGTGAAGTTGTTCTATCTCGCCATTCATTCTTACAGATGGGTTCGGAGCCGATCCTCGGCTCTGAGTCTGCCTACTAGAAAGCTTGAGGTCTTCAGACAGCTCAAGGCCAAGTCCCAATTCCATAATGCACCTAGAGTTACCTCAGATCTAGTTTGCCATTGCAATAGATCGGAGGTTTCTCCCATAGCTCAGGCCAGTACAAAACGTTTTTCTTGAAAATTTATAATACTTATAAAAATATTGATATTTCTCTTTAGATGCTTAGCTCTTATAGCTTATTGTGTAGTTACCCTTTCCTTGGTGTGCCTTTTTCTTAACTAGTTGCTAGCTCTCTTGGCCTTGTTAAATCTTAATAGTAGTTTATGTTGTAGTTGTGTGCCTTTGAATAGTGATTTTTTTCTGTCACAGCTTTGAATATATTTAGTCTTTAGAGTTTTAGATAAATAGTATCGTGTGTGTGTGTGTGTGTGTTTGTGTGTGTGTGTGTGTGTGTGTGTGTGTGTGTGTGTGTGTGTGTGTGTGTGTGTGTGTGTGTGTGTGTGTGTGTGTGTGTGTGTGTGTGTGCTGATTAGCATTTTTAGCCCATAGTTTTAAAGGGGCTTGTTTGATATTTCTTTTTTGGGTGTGTCTAGTTCATTACAGTACCCTCTTGGGATTGTGTGTTTCAGTATGGCTGGCCATGATAAAAATAAACACCCTAAATAAGGGTTTAAGAAATGTCCTAAATATGGGCAGAAAATGTTTTTCACTGACAAGTCCTGTGAATTGTGTTTACTGTTTGGGAGCATTGCATCTCCAGGAAAGCTGCTCCATTTGTCATTTTTTCTCTTCTAGGGTTCTCCAGGAGAGAAAGTTAATTGACAGAGGTTTAGTTAAACCATCCTTTCAAGAAGCTTTGAGCAACCAGGACAGGTCCAGCAAATCCTCAAAGTCTTCTAAGGCTTTTACTTCTGAGGTAAAAAAATAAAAAAAAAAACTTTGACGTTGGTTCCACAGACCTCGGAGCCGACCATCTTGTCCTTTCGGAGCCAGTCCCCAGTTCTGGAACTAGTATCCGAAGTGCTTAAGTCTCCACTCCTGCAATCTGTACCTCATTCTATCCACTCATCTTGTTTTTCGATAAGCCTTTCCAATTTGGATGTGGATCTTGTGGTGCAAAGGCTTTTACAGGCACCAGCCTTTGCTAAATTGTTATCGGCTCTGACCCAAACAGCTTCGGAACCGAAGACCCTTTTGCCATCTACTACTCTTCCTCCTCTGAGCCATACCAGTCCTTCGGAGCCGGAGGAGTTGGACATGATGATCACTGAGCCTTCGGAGCCAACGCCTGCTCCACTGTCCTCGACTCCGTTTACTCTGACGTCCTCGGTGCCGATCATGGAATCTAGAAGCCGACACTCTCTGGTTGGGTCTTGGGAGGCTAGTCGGACCGACCTGTCGGTTATGACTCTGCCTCTTAGGGCTTCTGCTGGGATGAGTTCGGCACCTACCTCTGGCTCGGAGCCCACTGTCTCGGTGCCGGGGGTATCGACATTTTCCTCTGATCCGTCAGTCCCTACTCATCAGAACAGAGGTGCCTTTGAAGCCATGAGGAGAGTTATGTCTCCTAAGACATCTTCGACTTCAGGTTAGGCTACCTCCTCCCGAAAAGTGCCTGTGTCTGCTTCACAGATCCTTGCCAAGCGTAGAGACCCAGAGCGTCAGGAAGCCCCATTGGGTGGTCCCTGCTCTTCCGAGACCTCATCAGAAGCCCCCACTGATGAGACTACCAGGAAGAGAATCTGTAAGAGGAAGCATTTAGACTCCCCACAAGAGTCTTTCACATCCAATACCGACTTGGATGAATCAGAAGGGTCCTCACGGTCCCCCTCTCAGGATATCTCATTTGGCGAGATATTAGAAATCCTTAGGCAGAGGGGTGACTGGCTGTCCACCAACCCTACTGAAGATGAGTCAGTTCTCCTGAAGGCTTTCAGGTCTCCGTCCTCCACCTCTTGGGTGTCTCTGCCCTTCGAAGAGCTTATGCAGCTGGTCTCATGAAGGGAGTGGGAGTCTCTGGACACCATGGAGCCTGTCCCCAGGAGGCCTAATAAATTTATTTCTGCCCCCCAGGACAAATCCTTTCTTACTAAGGGTGTGCCAGTTGATGCCATGGTGGTGGCGGCAGCCACCTAAAAGGAAATTTCAGAAACTTCCTCCTCTATCCATCCTCCTAACAGAGATTCTAGGATCTTGTATAGATATGGGAAGCACACAGACAGTTCAGTGACTTTTGCACTGCGTTTGCTCAACTATCTAACCCATTTTACTTGACTGCAAAGAGATCTCCTAAAAGAGCTGAGAGATACTCTTCAGGGTACAGTAGCTGCAGGAGCTTCAGATAAAGTTGCCTCCCAGCTTGCTACCCTCAATTCCATAGTAAACTCATCCATGTGCCTCATTTCATATGCAGGTGATGGAGTGAGCAGGGCAGTGGGTACAGAAATTGCTCTTAGGAGACATTCTTGGATGCACTTCTGTTCCTTCGTGGACCCCTTTAAGTCATCCTTTGTCAATACCCTTTTTGAAGGCTTGTCCCTTTTCGGGCCCAAAGTGAAGGAAACTTTGACCAGGTGTGAGCAGGAAGGAAAGACTGTCTGCCATCAGAGTCTGTTTTTCCATCCCTACCAGACCCTATTCCAAGGGTCAAAGGGGAGGAAAGATGTGGTTCTGTAAAGTCCAAGGAGCCTGTTAGAAAAACATGTATTAATGTGTGTATTAGTAATATGCTTAGTGCATTTAGAGCTTGAAAAGGGTTAACACATTTATTCTATTTCATACTGCATAAATCTGTACAAACTGCAGATGCTTTCTGACCTTGTATTATTAGCTAAAATCTTGCTTGTGCCTTGGAAATTTACTGAGAAGCAGATGATTTCTGCTTGTGTTAGGAAAATAATGAATAGAACAATACTACTTGTATAAACCTAGACAAGGAGTTCCACTTGTGCTATGAGAAAATACACAGCTGTAGAAGTTACAGATAATCAGGACAAAGCTTGCTTGAAAATATGAACTGCAATCAGCATTTGCTTGTATCTGTATTAGAAAAGTACCTTGAAATGTAACACTGTACAATAGATGTTTGTAAATGGATTAGTGCCCACCAAGGCCAGGTTGTTTTTCTCAAATGTTTCTCACAAATCTAGTCATGTCAGCAGAAAATCTGAAGTAACATCTGCTGTAGAACAATGCTAAAAGTTGTGTTTGATTATGTCAGCTTAGAAGGCCATGTCTTGTAAAACAGTATAAGAATGAACATACTTCCTGTTAGTAGTTAGACAAATCCTTGTATTTGCATGATGTGAGAGTGTTCAATCTCGCCTTTGTTCTTACACATGGGTTCGGAGCCGATCCTCGGCTCCGTGCCGGCCGACTGCAAGCTCTGCATCGAGAAGAAGCTCGAGGACATCTAATACCCACAATCCCCCTCTGCCTTTACCTCAGATCTAGTTTGCCGCTGCTGCATTCGCATCGCTGGAGGCTAGCTCGAGGGTTTTCAGATAAGATTTAACTTTCTTTTGGTTAAATTTTAGGAGAACTTGTTAAAAAAATTACTTGTTACTGTATTTAGTGTATGGTGTGTGTGTAGAGAGAAATTCTCGGTACCGTTAACTTAGTTTAACTTCTTTTAACTGGTATAGAGTTTTTCGGGCCTACCACCCTACTTGGATTGACAACGGACTGACATATTTACGGATTTGACCCTTTTTTCTCTGGATTGACTGTTACTGGACTTGACTTTTTCTCTTACTACAAAATGTCTGAGAAAATGAAATCTGGATTTAAACGTTGCCAGTGTGGCCAAAAGATGTCGGTCACGGACAACCACAGTTCCTGTGTCTACTGCCTTGGCCCTCTCCACTTACAAGAGGACTGTTCTATTTGTCACTCTTTTAGTGGGAGGGTCATGAATAGGCGCAGGAAACTGATGGACAGAGGTTTATTGAAACCCTCTTTCCAGGAGGCTCTGGATGCTTCAGACCAGGCATCCAAATCCTCGAAGGAATCGAAGACGTCGGAGCCCAAGTCATCGGCTCCGAGCTCTTCGAGTAAAGTTAGATCACCGGTTCCACAGACTTCGGGGCCGAGTGTTCAACTGTTGGCAGTTTCTGAGCCTCGAGTCTTGGAACCGGTGACGGAGCTCCCTCCACCGACTCTGTTGAGGTCGGCTCTGTCTTCGATCCCTTCGACTCGTTCTTCCAGGCCCCTCTCCGACACCGATGTGGACCGTGTGGTGCAGAAATTGATGGAGCATACGGCCTTATCCAAACTTATTTCGGTCTCCTCTCAGTTGATGTCGAGACTTGAAGGCCTGCCACTATCTCCATCTGTTCCTCCTCCGAGACCTGTCCAGTCTTGAGCCGGAAGAAGCTGAACTGATGATTGTGGAGCCCTCGGTGCCAGAACCGTCCTTTTCTCGGTCGGCACCGTTCACCTCGACTCCATCCGATCCAGTACTGGAGTCTCGGGGCCGAAGATCCATCCTTGGTTCCGGGACCGAGAGTCGGACTGATGTTTCGGTTCCGACACTCCTCTCGGAGCCTCGGCGGATCGACTCGGTTCCGTCCTCGGGTCGGTGCCTTCGGTTCCTGTTTGAGGATTCTTCCCATTTCTTGAACCGGGAGATACCTCGACTCGGGACCCGGGGGCCTTCGACCTCATGAGGAAGGTGTTGTCTACCCAGACAACCACATCAGCAGGAACAGCTTCTCCTCCCCACAAAGGACCGTTATCCTTCTCTGCACCCACGGCTACATCCAAGCGTCAAGCACCAGTGTCTCAGCCACCCCTAGAGGGTGCCCCCTCTTCCTCGGAGGCTTCTTCGGATGTTCCCCACGAAGAAGTCCCTAGGAAAAGATTGTGTAAGAGGAGACACTTGGATTCTCCACAAGAATCTTTGACATCCGATACTGACTTGGATGAGTCAGAAGGGTCCCCTAAGTCACCTTCAGAAGATGTCTCCTTTTCTGACATCTTGGAGATCCTAAAACAGAGAGGTGACTGGCAATCCCTCCCCCCTTCTGAGGATGAGTCAGTTTTGCTGAAGGCATTTGGTGCTCGCCCTTCCTCCTCCTGGGTCACTCCACCCTTCGATGAGTTAATGGAGTTGATTGCTCGAAGGGCGTGGGAGACACCTGACACGGTGGAACCAGTCCCTAGGAAGCCTAATAAGTACATTACGGCACCACAGGACAAGGCTTACCTCACCAAAGGAGTTCCAGTAGATGCCATGGTGGTGGCAGCCACGAAAAGGAGATGTCGGAGTCTTCCTCATCTGTCCATCTGCCTAACAAAGATTCTAGGACCATGGACAGATACGGGAAGCGCATTTTCAGTTCAGCGGCTTTCTCCATGCGTTCCCTGAACTATTTGACTCATTTTACACGCTTACAGAGGGATCTAGTCAAAGAGTTGGGAGATACCCTCCAGGGTACTACAGATGCTGCTGTTTCAGAGAAAGTTACAGCACATCTCAACACCCTTACATCCATTGTAAACTCGTCCATGAGGCTGATATCATACGCAGCCGAGGGATCGAGTAGGGCAGCGGCTTCAGCGATTGCTCTTCGTAGGCAATCCTGGATGCGCTTATGTTCGTTTGCGGAAGCCTTCAAGTCTTCCTTTACTAACGCCCCATTTGATGGAGCCACACTTTTTGGCCCTAAAGTGAAGGAGACCCTTACCGGTGTGAACAGGAGGGAAAGACTCTGTCTGCTGTCGGAGTCCGTTTTCCACCCTTCCAGACCGTACCCCAAAGGGCAACGTGGTGGGAAAATGTGGTTTCAAAACCCCAAGGATCTTTCCCAAACACACAGGGTGATGCCCCTCTAGAGGCAGAGGGGGCAGAGGTGGAAGACGCCGCCCTGGCGGCAGAGGGGTCCAAAACCAAGGTGACAGGGATAACCTCCCTGGCAAACCTTTTCAGCACTCCTGAGAGGAGGCCCGACTGTCCTGCTCTGGAGGCAGTCGGGGTCGCTTAGCTTTATACCCTCAGGCCTGGCAAAATCTTTCTTCAGACAATTGGGTAAAAGCGTTGTTACCAGAGGTTACAAAATCCCATTTCTATCCACACCCATTCCAAAGAAAACTCCCAGATGTACCACCCCATCTGCGAGAGCCAGCAGCTACAGAAATTTCAAAGCTGCTAGAAAAAAGAGTCATCCAACCAGTCCCAGCGGACCAAATAGGATTCGGAACTTACTCAAGGTTCTTTTTAGTTCCAAAGAAAACAGGGGACTGGAGGCCGATTCTGGACCTAAGCCATCTCAACACCTTTGTCAAGAAGGAAAAGTTCCGAATGGTCACGCTTCAATCGATCCTTCCATTCTTACAGAAGGACGACTGGATGTGCTTGATAGATCTGAAGGACGCATACTACCACATCAAAATGGCCAGGGCGTCCAGGGATCATTTGCGCTTCCGGCTGGGAGCCAGTCACTATCAGTTTCGAGCCCTGCCCTTTGGTCTGACTACAGCCCCCAGGGTCTTCACCAAATGCATGGCAGTGGTAGCGTCTCATCTGAGGTGCCTAGGATTCCAGGTGTTTCCGTATCTGGACGACTGGCTCCTGTCTGCCACCACCAGGCGTCAACTGATACAGGCCAGGGATTACACCCTACAACTTTGTACACACCTTGGAATTTCAGTAAATTTCGAAAAATCTTTACTACAGCCATCACAGCATATCTTATTCATAGGAGCGGAATTAGATACGCACCATTTAGTTCTAAAACTTCCTACAGAAAGAATAGTAGCACTTCAAATCAACATTTCTCTTCTGCTGTCGTCCAGAAAGTCCCCGGCAAAAATTGTTCTGAAAGTCTTGGGTCTCATGGCAGCTTCTCTCGTTGCAATACCATTGGGAAGACTGCACATGAGAGTGCTACAATGGCTTCTGTTTGCACAATGGTCATTCCAACAACTTCCACTGACACACGAAATATTGATAGCGAAAACATGCAAATCACACCTAATGTGGTGGTTACAGACTTGCAACCTATCCAGCGGAAGACCATTTGTGCTACCCACCGTCAGCGACGATAACCACGGACGCTTCCCTGATAGGGTGGGGGGGCATCTTTCAGGGACAGACAGTCCAAGGCTAATGGACCAATCTGGAGTACAATCTGCACATCAATGTTCTGGAGTTGAGGGCAGTGTTTTTGGCGTTGCAACACTTTGCTCCCCTTCTTCCTCCAGGGACCATTGCAGTTCAGACAGACAACATGTCCGTAGTCTGGTACATAAACAAGCAAGGGGAACCAGGTCTTACCAACTATGCAGAGAGGCCATGAGAATTTGGCAATGGGCAGAGTCCACGGTCGCTTTCTGATCAACGCACATCCCGGGGTCATCCAACGTCATAGCCGACAGGCTGAGCAGGCAATACTGTTGCCTCACGAGTGGTCCCTCAAACAGTCAGTAGGATTTTTCGCAAATGGGGCCAGCCTACCTGCGATCTGTTTGCGTCTCCAATGAACGCCAAATGCAGGAGCTACTTTGCCCTATTACCCCTCCAGGGAAGTCCCCAGGGACAGCTGGTGCACGATTGGCCCCCGGGTCTCCTATATGCTTTTCCTCCATTTCCCCTGATTGCAAAGTTTCTACAGAAAGCCAACAACCTTCAGAGGACTATTATTCTCATTGCTCCGTTCTGGCCTCGTCAAATTTGGTTCCCCTTCTATTGCATCACCGCATTCGGGGACCTTGGATGCTGGACCCAGAGCCAGATCTACTGACTCACTCGTCAGGAGTTCCTCACCCATCTCTAGAATCTCTCCATCTAGCAGCTTGGCTGCTCCGCCCTTTCTAGCCAGGTCGGTTCCCCTTACATCGGGCGGTTCAAGATATTTTAGTAGCTTCTCATAAAGTTTCCACTACAAAGACTTACACCAGTAAGTGGAAGCGTTTGTCTTTTGGGTGAGTCACATCATTTGGACCCTGTTATAGCTCCGTTAAACAAGATTTTAGAGTTCTTGACTGAACTATTTCATGAGGGAGCTTCCCCAGCTACTTTAAGAGTACAGTTAGCTGCCATTTCTAACTATCATGTAGAGGAATGTGGTGCGCCTATTATGGCTCACAGACTTTGTAAAGCCTTTTTAAAAGGTTCTTTTCATATCAGACCACCAGTCAGAAGTCCAACATCACCGTGGAGTTTGAACCTGTTGCTCTCTAAATTGATGTTGCCACCCTTTGAACCAGCCTCAAGTTGCACATTGAAATTTTTGTCATGGAAAACTTTATTTCTAGTGGCCATTACATCTGCTAGACAAGTGTCTGAGCTTCAGGCCCTTTCTGTCAAACATCCTTATTTAATATTTCATTCTGACAGAGTATCCCTACGCACTAATCCATCCTTTCTCCCCAAAGTTTGCTCTTCTAGTAATATTAATCAGTCCATTGAATTACCCACCTTCTTTAAGAACCACTCTAATAAATTGGAGTATATGTTGCACAAACTGGATGTCCATAGACAACTAAGATTTTATTTGGATAGAACAAAAGATCACAGGAAATCTGATCAACTATTTGTAGCTTTTGCTGACAGCAGAAAGGGTCTTGCAGTTACGAAACAAACTCTTTCTAAATGGCTAACTGACTGTATCACATATGTTTATGAGGCCTCTGATCAAACATTATCAGTAAAACCCAAAGGACATTCCACCAGATCAGTTTCTACATCTTTGGCTCATGCAGCTCGCTTACCACTAGACACTATTTGTGTGGCTGCTACTTGGGCTAAACCACATACATTTATCTCTCATTACAAAGTGGACAGGGTTTCTAGGGATAGGGCAACCTTTGGTTCCACTGTGCTCAAGAACGTTCTCCCTTGAGTTCCTCAGGATCATGGAGCTAGGGCGCTACCCATGTGTAAGAACAAAGCGAGATTGAACACTCTCACATAAAGAAGTTATGTCCTTACCATAACGTTCCATGTGGAGTGTTCATCTCGCTTGTTACACTCCCACCCTCCCACCCTTAGGAAGAACGTTCCATTTGGTGCCTGGTCTGGAGTATTCTCCTTCTGCTGTTGCATTATTAGTGTTACTATCATACCCTTGGTATGTTTGTATATATGTACTTCTATGTATATAGTTTGGCATGTGTGCGTGCTTTATGTCTGGTTTGCTTGCAAACTAGATCTGAGGTAAAGGCAGAGGGGGATTGTGGGTATTAGATGTCCTCGAGCTTCTTCTCGATGCAGAGCTTGCAGTCGGCCGCGAGCCGAGGATCGGCTCCGAACCCATGTGTAATAACCAAGGCGAGATGAACACTCCACATGGAACGTTATGGTAAGGACATAACTTCTTTTTTTTGTCTCCTTGCGGCAAGTAAATTAAAAGTGCCTTAACTGAACCTTACGTGTATTGGTCTTTGAAGTTTTTTCCTTTGACAGATTGGTCCTTCGGACCGGAAACCTTCACTTCGCCTCGGATCAGACAGGCCAGGTGGCCTGAAACCGTACGGGGAAGAAACCACATCGGTTCTTCTTACTTGAAAAGTCCTTTGACTGAATTGTCGTACAAAAGAGGCCAGACACTTTCTGATCTGCGACTGAAGGATGGGTTTACTCGAACCAGGTGATCAATCACGACCGCTCAGGTAAGGTGAATCTACCTTCTTTTTTCTGTTTTAGATCAGGGACTAGATTTGTATTTGTTCTGTTAGAGACTTTGTTTATAAGTCAGGGACAGAAAGATTACTGTCTTGTCATAGATCAGGGAAACAGAGCAGGTAGGCAGTCATTCTGAAGAGACTATAAAAAAATCTGTGGTACACGTAAAAATAAGGTGTTACGTAATGATTAAAAGGGTAGAACAAAATGGGTAATAATTGTACAAAAAGGTCCCAAAATCCATCGTTAACCAAAGACGCGAAATACATGCAGTCACAGTGTGCTGATAGTATTAAATACTACTCAAAATGGGTTAATAAGTATGAATTTGATGGTAAACTAGAAAAATCCTCGCTTATCAAACTTGTCAAACAGCTTAAAGCTGATTCTAAAGGTCGGGTAAAAAAGCAACGTCAATTAGGAATTCCTCAGGCACACAGGTGGATTGAGGAAGTAAACCGAAGAGAACAAAAGAATAATAATTCAAAACCGATGTTTTTAGATAAGGAGGACAATAATTTAGTAATAGTATCAGCCCCTCCGCCTCCCTTACCAGAATATGAGGCAAGTGAACAAGTTAGTCCACCCCCGCGATATCCTACTGTCACTGTGGAGTAGAGACACTACAAAAGCGAAACCGTTTGTTAGAGATCCTATCGAGACCAGGTCTCGAACGCAGACAGGAAACTCAAAAGGGGACATTGAGTTGTATCAAATGGGTAGAAATTCACAATCTATGAGTGAGGAAGAAATATGCCCACTTATGGAAGTGCCTAATCCTCAGGCAGGACAAGAAGGTCAGGACCCAACTATTCTAGTGCATAGATCCTGGACTCCGGAAGACATCCGGAAAGCCACTGAGGGAATTCCCCATCCAAAAGTTAATTTTAGAAAGTTCCTAGAAGATTTGCAAGGAATGAGGCTAAGTTATAATTTAAACGGAAAAGAGGTAGAAAAAGTAGTCAGACAAATTGTGGAGCCAGATTGGCACATGATTAGTGGCGACTGGAATCCCCGTGACGCTGCGTTTAGGCCCCTCCCACATAGCAGCGCAGAGTTAGACAACAGAGTGAAAGGTCTTACAGACCGAATCTCTGAGAAATGGAAACCTAGGGCAGACTGGACTTGCATTAATCAATGTATCCAACAAGAAGGTGAGACTGTTGACAGATATTATGCCAGACTGTTAGAATGTTTTAATAACCACTGTGGAATGCAGGTTCCTGAAGATCAGACACATGGTTCCCCATATGAACAGCAGTTAAAGAATGCGTTTTTGAAAGGCAGTATTGCACCCATAAGTAGTTTTATTACAAAGCACATGGTAGATCATCGTACAAGCAGGTTACAGGCATTACTTGAATATGCTAGGCATGCCGAAAGGCATTTTAATAGCAAAAAGAAGAAGAAAGCCCAGGTATTTTCTGTAGAAGATGGAGCAGAAGTTTATGTAGTACAGTCCGGGAAAAAGGGCAAGAAAAATGCCCAGGGAAACAAACAATCTGATCAATGATCAGAGGACTTTGAAGGGCAAAAGAAAAGGGGTGAGTGCTTTAAAGGCGGTAAAAAGGGACACTTGGCAAGGGATTGCAGGAAAAATAAGAAGGCAACCACGGAAGATAAGGAGAGTGAGGACTGACTATATGGTAGTCAAGAATCACTAGAAGGGGATAGCAGAGAAGGGACAAATGAGAATGTGATAGAGGGAGTAGAGAATGTGACAGAAGAAATAGAGGAAGTGCAGGAAGTCACGGATAATGAAAAAAATGAAATATTGGATTTGGCTTTATTAAGCTTAGAGCTCTATTTATATTTAGCAGACACAAAACCAGAAGTTACACTCCTGGTAGAAGGGAGGGTAGTTAGATTCTTGTGTGACTCAGGGGCATCACGGACCCTGATACATCCCTCCAAACTGCCAGAGAATTCAGAGTCGCCTGATTACATATTAGTGAAAGCAGCTAATGGACAGCTGTATCGGGAGCCCCTCTCCCATAATATTGTGATAACTGATTCTGTTTCAGGATTGACCCAGAAAAGCAAAATCGTAGTTTCTGCAAAATGCACAGTCAAACTCTTGGGCAGAGACCTTATGCAGCAATTTGGTATAGCAGTAGTTCCGACTATGCAGGGTATGGAAGCACAGTGACAAATTGATACCTTTGCTGTGCAATCGGAGGGTGAAATGTTTTATTGGTACAGCCAGGACTTGGTTACGACTGGTCCAGGGGCAGTGACCGAAGAGTTGATGAACGTAGCCATCAGCAAGTTCCCCTCCCTTGACATTGATAAACAACATTTGTTGCACTGTACTCTGTATTATTGTAACACACCAGGACCTGATAAGGAATATGAGCAAGAATTGTTTAGAAATCGTGCAAACAGATTGATATTGCATAATCTGTACTGGGACACAGAAGGGAACAGTGTAATCAGCTGCTCATTGCCCCAGGAGTTCTTTGCACTTTATAAATCTAATCGATTACCACATGTTAGCTTAACTAAGGACAAAAATGTGAAATGGGTAGACTTGGGAGAAAAAGTCACGAGATGGGAAAAACCGACAGAGTTAGAACTGTCAGAACAGGGAATACAAATGCAGAAGTTGAATTGGATAACTCAGACCCGCCCAGCTGTACACTTGCAGTCTAACAAGGACAGCTGATTAGCACTCCTATTAAAGGAGGAAGAGAATGCCTTACAGAATATACCAGAAACTCTCTGGTCAACAGGAAAATCAGATGTAGGACTTATTCGTACAGCAGGACCAGTTACTATTACGCCAAAGTCAGCATTTAGACTACAAAAAAGACAGTATCCCTTAAGAAAAGATGCAGAAGTAGGAATTAAACCTATTATAGCAGCTTTGCTTAAGGAAGGGGTGTTGGTGGAATCTCCTGATTCACCATGTAACACACCCTTATTTCCTGTTAAGAAAGCGAATGGGGAGTGGCGTATGGTCCAAGATTTACAAGCTGTAAATGACGCAGTAATACCAAGGGCACCTACGGTGCCAGACCCACACACCCTGTTGAATGATTTAAAACCTCAACAGAAATATTTTTCTGTGGTAGATATTAGCAATGCATTCTTTTCGATACCAATACACCCTGACAGCCAAAATTGGTTTGCATTCACATTTCAGGGGAAAAGGTATACATATACGCGACTACCACAGGGGTATTGTGAAAGTCCAACAATATTCTCACAAGAAATGGCAAGCAACTTGGCGGGATTTACCCCACCCAAGAGGTAGTCAGATTTTGCTTTATGTTGATGACATCCTGCTGGCGGCCCCCACCCAGCAAGATTGTAAAGAAGATACTATAGCGCTATTACAATTTTTAGCCACTGAAGGACATAAAGTAAACAAAAATAAACTGCAGCTTTGAAGAAAACAAGTTAAATACCTAGGATATGTAATATCCAAGGAGGGTATGACATTAGATGAGGACAGAAAAATAGCGATTTTGCAAACACCAAAACCTACTACCAAGAAGGAAATGATGTCCTTCCTGGGTATGACTAATTTTTGTCGGAGTTGGATTCCAAACTATGCTCTGGAATCTGCACTGCTGACTAACCTGATTTATAAAAAGCCTATGGCACCACAGGATTTGATACAATGGACACCAGAAGCAGAATCTGCTTTCTGCAAACTGAAACAGTTAATAGCATCATCATTAGTTTTGGGATTACCAAACTATCATAAACGTTTTTTCCAAACTGTAGATTGTAAGCAAGGTTATATGACATCAGTGTTAACACAGCAGCATGGGGACAAGCAACGCTCTATTGCTTATTATTCATCACAACCGGACCCAGTGGCACGGTCTTTACCTCACTGTGTACAAGCAGTAGTTGCAGCTGCAATGGCAGTACAGGCTTCGGCCTCAGTAGTGTTGTTCCACCCTCTCACATTGAGAGTGCCTCATGCAGTCGTGATTATTTTACTGCAAGAGAAGGTAGCATATCTTTCCCCTGCTAGGCATCTTTCCTGTATGACTATATTGTTGAGCCATCCTCATATGACAGTTGAACGTTGTACGACTTTGAACCCTTCAACCTTGCTCTCAACCCCTGCAGATGGCATGCCACACAGCTGCCTGCAGGTTTGTAAATGCATAGCTCATACCAAGCAACAGGATAGGATTTCAAAAGGTAATGCGAGAGCTGATACAGCTGCAAAGTAGGCAGCTTCAGAAGCATTTCTTTTGAATGAGGAATTACAGCCCTCTGAGATTTTAGACTTAGAAATGTTAAAGACAATGCAGACACTTACTATGAAAGCTGAAAAACAAAGATGGGTAAAACGAGGAGCAATTCTTGAAAAGGGGCTGTACATCTCTAAAGAAAGGAAACCGATATTGCCATCTAATTTGTTTAAATATGCAGCATTTTTGAGCCATGGGCAGAGCCATGTCTCAACAGGGGGGATGGTACAGCTGGTGAACCAAGTGCTCATGACATATGGCTTCTCAAATTACTCTAAAAAATTCTGCGCGGTATGCCACGTTTGTAATAAACATCATGCACAAGGGGCACTAAAGCCCAAGCAAGGGAGTTTCCCTACACCACCGTATCCGTTTCATACTATCTGTATGGATTTCATAGAGTTGAATAAATGTGAAAATAAGAAGTATTGTCTTGTCATTGTAGATATGTTTTCCAGATGGGTGGAAGCCTTTCCGACTAAAAATCCAGATGCTACGACTGTGACCAAAGTTCTTGTTAAAGAAATCATCCCTAGATTCGGCATTCCGGAAAGGATCTACAGTGACAATGGCACACACTTCGTGAACCAGACCATACAACAGTTAAGTAGACATTTTGAAATTTCTTTTAAAAAACATTGTGCGTATCACCCACAATCTGCAAGGCTAGTAGAGAGGCATAATGGGATTTTAAAAAGTAAGCTAAGAAAGTTAATGGTAGAAACACAGAGAAATTGGGTGTACTGTCTGCCCCTGGCACTGTTGAGCATGAGAACTTTTCCGAATGCAAAAGGATTGACTCCTTTCGAAAAACTCTTTGGAAGGGCTTATTATATACCTCAGTGGAAATCTCTCATGCCCGCAGACCAGGAAGCTGACAATACATTAGCAGAGTATATGCGTAATTTGTTAAATTCTAAACATTTGTTGCAGTTAAATTCTGTTTCAGATAAAGAACGAACCAGACCGTCAGAAGTGGCAGTGTCTCCTGGAACGTGGATCTGGCTGAAGGTAGTTAAGAAGAAGAATTGGGCATCTCCAAAGTGGGAAGGTCCATATCAAGTGCTTTTGCCAACACCCACTGCAGTCAAAATAGCGGAGCATGCCTCATGGATCCACCTGACACACTGTAAATTAGTTAAAAACTTTGAACTGGACAAAAATCTTGTTACATGCCAAGAGCAAAAATTGATAGAGTCCAGAAGAAACAGAAATGCAGAACAACCCTTTCCTCAGAAGTATTGCATAATCATCCTGTTAACTGTACTAGTGACAATAATCTTTTTGTTGTGGCCTTTTCTTTTCCCAGCCACACAGACTGAACTGAATAAACGTGAAGCGTTACTCATAAACTGGCATCCAAACTTTAACACTTACCAGGCAATTAAATATGTGTATGCTGAGACTTTCAGTGTTTCAAATTGCTGGATTTTCACAGCTTTACCGACAGCATACGGGGGGTTATTAATGACTACGGTCCCCCCAGGGGTCAATGAGACCTGGGAGAACTTGATTTATGATACCTCAACCATTACATCACAAGATAAAATAGCATTGCACTTGTCTGTTCCACAAAAGTGAACTGTGTGTTTTTATAAAAATAATACTGTTCAGGTGGGTTGGAGCAATTGCAATGTGACTGTTCCTTATAGATGTTACACTAAAGGTAACAAAGTAGATCTTTATTGTAATACAAACTATGATTCATTTCTTGGATTGATGCATAAAACACTTGATGAAGTAAAACATAATTCTGTCCTTTATAAACAGCTGTTTACAATTGATAGAAAAATGTTTCATGCAGGGCGAGTGTATATTCATAGCAAGGTTACTACTAAAGTAGAGGACTGTTATTTTGTGTGTGGCAGAAAGGCATACAAATGGTTACCTGAGAATTGGTCCAGCAGTTATTTTTTGGGTTACCTGGTTCCGGCCATACGACACACTGCAGTGTTGCCTCGAGGAAAAATTCGAAATGGCTAAGAGGTCATCAAGAAACCTGTGAATCCAGTGGGACAAATCGATGCGCGTTGGAAAGACCATCATTCCATAGGCAAAGAACTGACACACATGGACTTGAGTGATAGCGTTATATTGTGGGCAGGCATATTACCAGCATATGGAGCAGTGAAATCGATTTGGGAGCTGAGAAAACTGTCGAAACTTCTCGAAGTAATGAGCAATGCAAATTTTTCTGCTCTCGAATTGGTGACTGATGAACTGAATGCTATGAGAACTGTGGTGCTCCAAAACCGCCTGGCTCTCGACTTCACCCTAGCGGCGAGAGGTGGTACTTGCGCTTTAATCCAAGAAGAATGCTGTTCGTATATTCCTGACCATAAACACGAGATAGACAATCATCTTGAGGTGATTCAGCAAGTGTCGGCCATGACCAAACCAGGCCCAAACCCACTGATGGACTTTTTCCAGAAATGGTTTGGGGGGCGGGGTACCATCATAATGAACATCCTGACTGCCATTTGTGTAGGTATGCTCCTACTGGGAGTATGTGTTTGTTGTGGTATCCACTGCATGAAAAGACTGATTAAAGACCTTATAGACATGTCAGTTTCTGAAACCTTATATCAAAGTACTTAGTTTGAAGAACTGTTAAAAGACTGAAAATGCTTTCATAAGTTTAAACTTAATGACTCTCTTAACTGCAAATCCTGCGTGGAAGAGGTTAGGAAAAGAAAAACTGTTTATGCTTATCTTGAAAGTAGAATAAAAGTATTAATAGGGGGGAAATGTGAGAAAAATATGTATTAATGTGTGTATTAGTAATATGCTTAATGCATTTAGAGCTTGAAAAGGGTTAACACATTTATTCTATTTCATACTGCATAAATCTGTACAAACTGCAGATGCTTTCTGACCTTGTATTATTAGCTAAAATCTTGCTTGTGCCTTGGAAATTTACTGAGAAGCAGATGATTTCTGCTTGCGTTATGAAAATAATTAACAGAACAATACTACTTGTATAAACCTAGACAAGGAGTTCCGCTCGTGCTATGAGAAAATACACAGCTGTAGAAGTTACAGATAATTAGGTCAAAGCTTGCTTGAAAATATGAACTGCAATCAACATTTGCTTGTATCTGTATTAGAAGAGTACCTTGAAATGTAGCAATGTACAATAGACGTTTGTAAACGGATTAGTGCCCACCAAGGCCAGGTTGTTTTTCTCAAAAGTTTTTCACAAATCTAGTCATGTCAGCAGAAAATCTGAAGTAACATCTGCTGTAGAACAATGCTAAAAGTTGTGTTTAATTACATCAGCTTAGAAGGCCATGTCTTGTAAAACAGTATAAGAATGAACATACATCCTGTTAGTAGTTAGACAAATCCTTGTATTTGCATGTTTTTGTCTCCTTGCGGCAAGTAAATTAAAAGTGCCTTAACTGAACCTTACGTGTATTGGTCTTTGAAGTTTTTTCCTTTGACAGAGCCTTTCAGGATGCACGTGGTAAACCCCCCTCCAGGGGCAGAGGAGGGGGCAATAATGGAAGACGCCACCCTCACGGCAAAGGGGGTCCGCAAAACCAGGGTGACAGAGATCAGTTCTTTGGGAAGCCCTACCAGCAATCCTGAAAGGAGGCCTGACTGTCCTATTCTGGAGGCAGTCGGGGGACGCTTATCTTTGCATCTAGATGCCTGGCTCAAAATAACAAACGACAACTTGGTACAAAGTATCATTTCCAGAGGATATTTCATGCCTTTCTCCACACCCCCCTCCACTGACAAGAAAAATCCCAGACGTTTCACCCAGTTACAGGGTGCAGGCAACAATAGAGGTCCAATCTTTGCTAACAAAAAGAGTCATTCAACCAGTCCCAGCAGATCAGATAGGATCCGGAACTTACTCAAGATTCTTTTTAGTTCCAAAAAAGACAGGGGACTGGAGACCTATTTTGGATCTCAGCAGATTAAACAGATCTGTCAAGAAAGAGAAGTTCCGGATGGTTACACTTCAGTCGATACTTCCCTTTTTAGGGAAAGACAATTGGATGTGCTCGATAGATCTTCATGATGCGTACTACCACATAAAAATGGCCAGACCATCTGGGGATCATCTGCGTTTCCGGCTGGGAGCCAGTCATTAACAGTTTCGAGCTATGCCTTTTGGTCTCACTACAGCCTTCAGAGTGTTCACTACATGTATGACAGTGGTCACGGCTCACCTGAAATGTTTAGGATTCCAGGTGTTTTCGTACCTAGACGATTGGCTCCTCACCGCCACCACCAAACATCACTCATACAAGCCAGGGACACCACCCTTTCACTCTGCAGTCATCTGGATATTAAAATAAACTCAGGAAAATCTGCCTTGTCACCATCGCAACATACCATTTTTATCGGAGCAGAATTGGACACCACCACCACTTGGAGACTTCCAGCAGAAAGAGTCTTTATACTCCATCAGCAGGTCTACAATATCATATCCAAAAACAAGGCTCCTGCATCAGTAGTACTAAAATTGTTAGGCATGATGGCAGCCACAATATTAGCCATACCATTGGGTCGCATGCACATGCGGATTCTGCAGTGGCTGTTGTTCACTCAATGGTCTTACCAAGTGCTCCCAATGTCTCATCTTATAATGATCACTAACACATGCAAAAAGGATTTCCAGTGGTGGTTGGCCTCTCTTCATGTCACGATAGGTCATCCTTTTGTTCTACCCCCATCAGTGGCCACAGCAACCACGGACGCTTCCCTGAGAGGGTGGGGGGGCATTTTCAGGGAAGAACAGCCCAAGGCACATGGATCGATCAGGAGACACATCTGCATATCAATGTCGTAGAGATGAGAGCAGTACTTTTAACACTGCAGTATTTCCAGGACTCTCTTCCTCTGGGTACAATTGAGATTCAGACAGACAACATGTCAGTGGTCTTGGTACTTGAGCAAACGAGGAGGAACCAGGTTCTATCCCTTTTGTCGCGAGGCCCTAAGAGTATGGCAGTGGGCTACATCCACCCAGTGCTTTCTGTTACAAAGCACATTCTGGGGAAATCCAACACGATAGCAGACAAGCTGAGAAGAGCAATTTTGTTGCCTCATGATGGTCTCTCAAGAACGAAATAGTGGACAGGATATTCCGCAGGTGGGGTCAGCCTTGTTGCGACCTTTTTGCCAACCACATGAACACAAAATGCAGAAGCTACTTTATCTTGATTCCCCCTCCGGGAGAAGCCCTAAGGGATGCACTCATACACGATTGGCCTCTGGATTTTCTCTATGCATTTCCACCAATTCCCTTGATACTCAAAGTACTACAGAAAGCAAAAGCCCTGAGAAGGGCCATCATTCTAATAGCCCCTCATTGGCCTCATCAGATTTGGTTCCCCTTCCTTCGACTTCATCAATTGGAGGACCCCTGGATTCTGGACCCAGTTCCAGATCTTCTGACGCACTCGTCGGGGGAACTTCATCCCTCTCTTCAGTCCCTAAAGCTGACAGCTTGGCTACTCCAATTCCCATTATAGCCAGGTTCCCTAACCTTTCTAATGAGATGCAGCAAATTCTAATATCCTCTCATAAATCCTCTATGAGGAAGCTATATGTTAGCAAATGGAAAAAAATTTCTATATGGGCCCCTCAAAACAACATTGATCCCTACCTAGCCCCCACGGCCTCTATACTAGAGTTCTTGATCATGATTTTCAACAAAGGAGCTGCAGAAGCAACAGTTCAGGTTCATCTTGCTGCCATCTCTAATTTTCACCTTGGATTTGAAGGATTGAACATAATGTCACACAAACTATCCAAAGCCTTTCTCAAAGGGACCTTTCATCTCAGACCACTGTGAAAGCTCCGTATACCCCATGGAATCTGAATTTTATGCTTTCTCGCATTATTCTCCCTCCATTCGAACCAGCTTCCTCTTGTGATTTTAAATATTTGTCATGGAAGACTATCTTTTTAGTAGCTATCACATCTGCCCGCAGAGTGTCAGAGCTTCAACCCTTGCCCATTAAGCCTCCTTATTTGATTTTCCATGCTGACAGAGTATCACTACGAACTAATCCCTCTTTTTTGCCTAAAGTCTGTACTGAAGCTAACCTTAACCAAATTATTGATTTGCCACTGTTCTTCCCCAATCACTCCAACAACTTAGACTATATGCTGCACAAGCTTGATGTTCATAGACAGCTCAGATTTTACTTGGATAGGACAAAAGAAGTTAAGAAATCAGAACAGCTTTTCGTTTCCTTTTCAGATTCCAGAAAAGGTATGCCAGTGGCCAAAACAACTTTGTATTAAGTGGTTATCTGATTGTATCACATTTGTTTATTCTGCTACTAATATGCCCTTACAACAAAAAAATTAAGGCTCATTCTACCAGAGCAGTGTCTACATCCCCTGCTTTTTCTTCTAGGCTTCCTGTAGATAACATTTGTGAAGCAGCCACTTGGTCAAGACCTCATACCTTTATCACTCATTACAAAGTTGACAGGGCCTCCAGGGACAAGGCCTCCTTTGGGTCTACTGTCCTGAAAAACATACTCCCGTGAGCCATCCGAGATAGATGGAGCTTGGGACGCTACCCATCTGTAAGAATGAATGGCGAGATAGAACAACTTTACATAAAGAAGTTATGTACTTACCATAATATTCCATGTGAGTTGTTCATCACGCCTTCATTCTTACTTCCCACCCTCCTACTCCCTCCAAGGTTTTTTCGAAGACCGAGATGCTGGATTCTTCCTGGTTGCTCAGCATTTCTATGGCTTTCTCTTATAGAGTGATAGAATGACATATGGTAATTTTATACACAGCAAACAAGATCTGAGGTAACTCTAGGTGCATATAGGGATAGGGACTTGGCCTCAAGCTGTCTGAAGTCCTCGAGCTTAGTAGTAGGCCAACTCAGAGCCGAGGATCAGCTCCGAGCCCATCTGTAAGAATGAAGGTGAGATGAACAACTCACATGGAACGTTATGGTAAGTACATAACTTCTTTTTTTTTTATTTCGAACTGGTGTTTGGGACATCTCTTACACAGATTCTCAAACTGAGGCAAATTGATGCATGAGGTATCTAAGATGTTTCATGCACCCAGGTTCTCCCCAAACAAGGTGTCTTCCTTCAAGGGGCAGAGCAAACAAAAATCCCAGCCAAATAAAAGTCAGGTGGTGCAAAAAGGAATAGCAGGAGGATAATTAATTGAAAACAAACAAGAAGGCTTCTTTTCAAAACAGGATCAATCCCATGGAAAGAAATGAATATGCCAAGTCACAAAGCACCTGTACTCCGCTTCTGCCCTTCCTGCCTCCTCTTCTTCCTTCCCCAAGGCTTTCTTACAACTATGCAACATGGCTGCAAATAGTCTTAGACAAATGGGTTCTGAGAATAAATCAGAGAGGATATACTTGGCAGTCAATAGAAAATCCTCCCCCTTTCAAACCAGACAAAGCTGTTTCATTTAGTGCTCCATCACATAGGAGAAGCAAAAGTAACTGAACCAGTATGTATGATACATAAAGGCAAAGAATTTTACTCTAGAATTTATTTTGGTACTAGAAAAGGAGTACACCTGGAGACCCATCCTAGATTTGGTCTTTCTAAACACCTTTGTAAAATGTTCACCATGTGAGAGTGTTCAATCTCGCCGTTTGTTCTTACACATGGGTTCGGAGCCGATCCTCGGCTCCGAGTCGGCCGCTTGGCAAAGCTCTGCATCGAGAAGAAGCTCGAGACCAACCTGTCTCCCACAATTCCCTCTGCCTTTACCCCAGATCTAGTTTGCCGCTGCAACGTTCGCATCAATATTGATGAGCTCAGACCACCTGGCAGATAAGATTGCATTTTTTTGTCTAAGATTTCTTAGATAGTTCTTCTAGTTTCAATTTTGAGTCTTTAGTGTGTGTTGTGTGTGTAGTGAGTCGAGGGCTTCTTATCCTTACGTATATATTTTTTAATATATATAGTTAGTTAGTTCCCTCGGGGCCTACCCCACCCACTAACTTCGAATTTACTGCTGGATTTGACAAAATTCTGGATTTGACTAAACTTTTAATTGTGTATTACCATTAGTGTTCTTGGCTGTGACTGTCTGTATCAGGACTGTGTAGACATTTATATAACTTTACTAGATTTGACTGTTCTCTTTTTGATTATGTCTGAGAAAGTGAAGTCAGGCTTCAAACGATGCCAATGTGGACAGAAAATGTCTGTCACAGATTACCATAGCTCCTGCGTCTACTGTCTTGGCCCTCTCCACTTGCAAGAAGACTGTTCCATTTGTCATTCTTTCAGTGGAAGGGTCATGACAGATAGGCACAGGAAGCTCATGGACAGAGGCCTTTTGAAGCCTGCATTTCAAGAGGCTCTTGATAAATCGGACCAGGCATCTAAATCCTTGAAGGAATCGAAGACGTCGGTGCCCATGTCATCGGCTCCGAGCTCTTCATTTAAAGTTCGTTCACCGGTTCCACAGACCTCGGGGCCGAGTGTCGAACTTCTGTCTGTCACCGAGCCTCGAGTCTTGGAACTGGTGATGGAGCTTCCACCTCCTGTGCTCTTGAGGTCGGCTCCGTCTTCGATTCCTTCGACGCGTTCTTCTAGGCCCCTCTCTGACTCCGATGTAGACCGTGTGGTGCAGAAGTTAATGGAGAATACAGCCTTGTCCAAACTCATCTCAGTCTCTTCCCAGTTGGTGTCGAGACTCAAAGGCCTTCCCTTATCTCCATCTGTTCCTCCTCCGAGGCCTATTCAGCCTTCGGAGCCAGGAGAAGCTGATCTGATGATCATGGAGCCCTCGGTGCTGGAGCCGTCCTTCTCTTGGTCGGCACCGTTCACCTTGACTCCGACGGATCCATTACTGGAATCGCGGAGCCGACGATCTATCCTTGGTTCGGGGACCGAGAGTCGAACCGATGTTTCGGTTCCGACTCTCCCTCTCTGTGCCTCGGCATGGATCGACTCGGCTCCGTCCTCGGGGTCGATGCCCTCGGTCCCCGTCTCGGGGATCCCTCCGCCTTCTTCGGAACCGAGGGATTCTTCGACTCGGGACCCGGGGGCCTTCAACCTGATGAGGAAGGTTTTGTCGACTCAGACAACCACTTCAGCAGAGATAGCTTCTCCTTCCCATAAAGGCCCGTTATCCTCCTCTGCACCCACGGCTACTTCAAAGCGTCGAGCACCGGTTTCTCAGCCACTCCCAGAGGGAGCCCCTTCTTCCTCGGAGGCTTCATCGGATGGCCCCCCCGAGGAAGTTCCGAGGAAAAGATTGTGTAAGAGGAGACACTTGGATTCTCCACAAGAATCCTTAACATCAGACACTGACTTGGATGAGTCAGAAGGGTCCCCTAAATCACCCTCAGAGGATGTCTCCTTTTCTGACATCCTGGAGATCCTGAAACAGAGAGGTGATTGGCAGGCCCTACCCCCTTCTGAGGATGAGTCAGTCTTGCTGAAGGCATTTGGTGCTCGCCCTTCTCCCTCCTGGGTCACTCCGCCTTTCGATGAGTTGATGGAATTGATCGCTCGAAGGGCGTGGGAGACACCTGACACAGTGGAGCCAGTCCCTAGAAAGCCTAATAAATATATTACGGCCCCTCAAGACAAGGCATATCTCACAAAAGGAGTTCCAGTGGACGCTATGGTGGTGGCAGCTGCCACTAAGAAGGAGATGTCTGAATCTTCCTCATCTGTCCATCCGCCTAACAGAGATTCTAGGACTATGGACAGGTATGGGAAGCGCATTTTTAGTTCAGCGGCTTTCTCCATGCGATCGCTGAATTATTTGACGCATTTCACACTTTTACAGAGGGATCTAATCAAAGAGTTGGGAGATACCCTCCAGGGTACTACAGATGCTGCTGTCGCGGAAAAAGTTACAGCACAACTCAATACCCTTACATCAATTGTGAACTCGTCCATGGGGCTCATTTCACATGCAGCCGAAGGGTCGAGTAGGGCTGCGGCTTCAGCGATTGCCCTTCGTAGGCAATCCTGGATGCGCTTATGTTCCTTTGCAGAAGCCTTCAAGTCTTCCTTTACTAACGCCCCATTTGACGGTGCCACTCTCTTTGGCCCCAAAGTAAAGGAGACCCTTACCCGGTGTGAGCAAGAGGGAAAGACTCTATCTGCTGTCGGAGTCCGTTTTTCCACCCCATCCAGACCGTACCCCAAAGGGCAATGAGGTGGAAAAATGTGGTTTCGAAAACCCCAAGGCTCTTTCCCAGGCACACAGGGTGATGCCCCCTCCAGAGGCAGAGGGGAGGCAGAGGTGGAAGATGTCACCCTGGCGGCAGAGGGGGGTCCGCAAAACCAAGGTGACAGGGATACACTCCCTGGGAAGCCTTTCCAGCACTCCTGAGAGGAGGCCCGACTGTCCTGCTCTGGAGGCAGTCGGGGGTCACTTAGCTTTATACCCTCAGGCCTGGCAAAGTCTTACCTCAGACAAATGGGTAAAAAGCATTATTACCAGAGGCTACAGAATTCCATTTCTATTTCCCCCATTAACGCAGAAAAGACTCCCAGATGTACCGCCCCATCTGCGAGATCCTGCAGCTATAGAATTTCAAAGCTGCTAGAAAAAAGAGTCATCCAACCAGTCCCGGCGGACCAAAGAGGATTCGGAACTTACTCAAGGTTCTTTTTAGTTCCAAAAAAGACAGGGGACTGGAGGCCAATTCTGGACCTAAGCAAGCTCAATACTTTCGTCAAGAAAGAAAAGTTCCGGATGGTCACGCTTCAATCGATCCTTCCATTCTTACAGAAGGACGACTGGATGTGCTCAATAGATCTCAAGGACGCGTACTACCACATCAAAATGGCCAGAGCGTCCAGGGATCACTTGCGCTTCCGGCTGGGAGCCAGTCACTTTCAATTTCGAGCCCTGCCCTTTGGTCTGACCTCAGCCCCCAGGGTGTTCACCAAATGTATGGCAGTGGTAGCGTCTCACTTGAGACGCCTAGGATTCCAGGTGTTTCCGTATCTGGACAACTGGCTCCTTACTGCCACCACCGAGCGTCAACTGATTCAGGCCAGGGATTACACACTAGAACTCTGTGTTCATCTCGGAATTTCCGTAAATTTCGAAAAATCTGCATTACAGCCATCACAGCATATCTCATTCATAGGAGCAGAATTAGATACTCGTTGCTTGATTCTAAGGCTTCCCTCAGAAAGAATAGCCTCTCTACAAAATCACATATCTCTTCTCCTGTTGTCCAAAAAATCCCCGGCAAAACGGGTTCTGAAAGTTTTGGGTCTCATGGCGGCTTCCCTCATTGCGATACCCTTGGGAAGACTGCACATGAGAGTCCTTCAATGGCTGCTATTCGCACAATGGTCGTTCCAACAGTTACCGCTGACACACGAAATTCACATCACGAACATCTGCAAATTGCACCTGTCTTGGTGGCTTCAGAGTTGCAATCTCTCCGGCGGCCGACCGTTTGTGCTACCCACTCCGACAGCTACGGTGACCACGGATGCTTCCCTGATAGGGTGGGGGGGCATCTTTCAGGGACAGACAGTCCAAGGAGAATGGACCAATCTAGAGTACAACCTGCACATCAATGTTCTGGAGATGAGGGCAGTGTTTCTGGTGTTGCAACACTTTTCTCCCCTTCTAACTCCAGGGACCATTGCAGTTCAATCGGACAACATGTCCGTAGTCTGTTACATAAACAAGCAAGGAGGAACCAAATCTTACCAGTTATGCAGAGAGGCCATGAGAATTTGGCAATGGGCAGAGTCCACGGGTCGCTTTCTGATAGCAACGCACATCCCGGGGTTATCCAACGTCATAACGGACAGGTTGAGCAGAGCCATCCTGTTACCTCACGAGTGGTCCCTCAAACGAACAATTGCGGACATGATATTCTGCAAGTGGGGCCAGCCTTGCTGCGATCTGTTTGCGTCTCCAATAAACGCCAAATGCAGAAGCTACTTTGCCCTATTACCCCCTCCAGGGGAAGTCCCCAGGGACGCTCTGATTCACGATTGGCCCCCGGGTCTCCTGTACGCCTTCACTCCTATACTTCTGATTCCAAGATTTCTGCAGAAAGCCAACAACCTGGAGAGGACGATAATCCTCATTGCCCCATTCTGGCCTCGTCAAATTTGGTTCCCCTTTCTTCAAGCACACCAAATACGGGAACCCTGGATCCTGGACCCAGAGCCGGATCTACTGACCCACTCGTCAGGGGCTCCTCACCCGTCGCTCCTGTCCCTCAGACTAGCAGCTTGACTGCTCCGCTTCCCTTCTTAGCCAGGTCTGATCTTCTTTCTCCTGCGGTTCAAAATATTCTGGTGGCTTCTCATAAAGCTTCCACTACGAAGATTTACACCAGTAAGTGGAAGCGTTTTGTATACTGGGCAACTACGCAACATTTGGATCCCTTAATAGCCCCACTGAACAAAGTCTTGGAGTTTCTATCCATACTATTTCACCAAGGAGCTTCTCCTGCCACCTTGAGGGTTCAATTGGCTGCTATTTCAAACTTTCATGTGGGAGAAAATGGAGCGCTTATTATGGCTCATAGGCTTTGTAAGGCCTTTCTAAAAGGTTCTTTCCATATCAGGCCACCAGTCAGGTTTCCTACACCACCATGGAATCTGAACCTCCTGTTATCACAACTAATGCTACCACCGTTTGAACCAGCCTCTTCCTGTTCTTTGAAGTTCCTGTCATGGAAAACCCCTTTCTGGTAGCTATCACTTCAGCCAGACGAATATCAGAACTTCAAGCTCTTTCCATTAAACACCCATATTTGATCTTTCACCCTGATAGGGTATCTCTTCGCACCAACCCGTCCTTTCTTCCCAAGGTTTGTTCAATCAATAACATTAATCAGTCCATTGAGCTCCCCACATTTTTCAAGAACCATTCCAATAAGCTAGAATATATGTTACACAAGTTGGATGTTCATAGACAACTCAGATTTTACTTGGATAAAACAAAGGATCACAGAAAGGCAGATCAACTCTTTATAGCCTTTGCGGACAGCAGAAAGGGCATGGCAGTGACGAAGCGTACCCTTTCCAAATGGCCATCCGATTGTATTACTTTTGTTTATACTGCTACTGGACAGAGTTTAACCGTCAAACTGAAAGGACATTCTACTAGATCAATATCTACATCCCTGGCTCATGCGGCCCGCCTACCTTTGGACACTATTTGTGCGGCCGCCACTTGGTCTAAACCACATACGTTCATTACTCATTACAAAGTGGATAGGGTTTCCAGGGACAGGGCAACCTTTGGTTCCACTGTGCTCAGGAACTTTCTTCCGTGAGTTTCTCAGGGTCACGGAGCTAGGGACGCTACCCATGTGTAAGAACAAATGGCGAGATTGAACACTCTCAAATATAGAAGTTATGTCCTTACCATAACGTTCCATGTGGAGTGTTCATCTCACCTTTGTTCTTACATTCCCACCCTCCCACCCAAAGGTCAGGAAGAACGTCCAGTTTAGATGTCTGGTTTGGTTCTCCCGCTTCTGTTTTCTCTCAGCTACGCCTTAGCATGTATGTTGTGTGTTTCATTTCCGTTGGGATCTGGTATTGTTTGCAAACTAGATCTGAGGTAAAGGCAGAGGGAATTGTGGGAGACAGGTTGGTCTCGAGCTTCTTCTCGATGCAGAGCTTTGCCAGGCGGCCGACTCGGAGCCGAGGATCGGCTCCGAACCCATGTGTAAGAACAAAGGCGAGATGAACACTCCACATGGAACATTATGGTAAGGACATAACTTCTATTTCCAGTCAGTCCTAGCAATGCTCACAGACCACTGTTTCATGGTGACTCTAGATCTCAAAGACATGTATCATCATATTCCTATTACTATCAGTTTCAGGAAATGTTTAAGATGTGCTTGTCTGGCCTACATTGACAGTTTTCTGAATTATCCTTTGGGCTATCTATCACACCTTCAGTGTTTACAAAGTTCAAAAAACACCACAAAAAAGAAAGGTACACTGCTTTTGAGAGGTTTGATTGTAGGTCATCTGGTGTTGTATAAATTTTAGGCTGTGACTGTGTTCCAGCAAAGTGGTATATTGGGCAAACTACCAGAAAGATTAAGATTCGTATCTTGGAGCATTTGGATGACATAAGGAGGGGTAATTTGGAGAGCCCTGTAGCTGCACATTTTTGTAGTACACATGATGGTAAAAATGACAGTTTCAGATTTAGTGTATTAGCTAGGCCCCACTTATGCACAGGAAACTTTAAAGCAGCTTTAAATAAGCTTGAACAGAGGATGATTATTGAATATCATACTTTATTCCCTAGGGGAATGAATTTGGAGATTTAATGAGATTAAATGAAATTTAACTTATATTTGTTAACTTAGTACACAATAAAAATGAAGTTTTGCTATGTTTAAAAAGCTTAAGTGACTCATAGGATGTTATATTTATATCACATTTCTAAATGAAAAGAATTTATTGTATAAATGAAATTTATTAATCTTGTAAATTTGGAGTATTTATTCTATGTTTATATTTTTGTAATAAATATTAGAAATTTTGTATATTAAGCAAAAAATGAGTTTCAAATGGTTAAAAATGATTGTATTTCTTTCCCTGGAATATGTTTCAGTGTTGAAAGAGTTAAAATGTTTGATATAATTAATTGCTTAATGAATTAATTGATGCATGTATAAAAGTACACTGAAAATGTTAAGGTGTGTCCCATTGAAGGCGAACAGCTGAGGTACCAGGATGGAAAGAATAAAGATGGATTAAAGCCACTTCTGTGTGTTCCTTTGAATTTTGTGGTGTTTTTTGAAGATTTTTCGAGGTTTGGTTTCCAGTGGTTCTTTGTTTCTGAGAAGTGTTTACAAAGTGTCTGGCCCCAGTGGTTGCCTATTGAAGAACCCTCTGCTTCCACATTTTTTTCTTTATTTAGACAACTCACTGATTTATGCAGATTCTGTATTCAGGTGCTTGGAGTCTATTGATATGGTTGCATACCTCCTTTCTCACCAGGGCCTCAAATTGATCTTTCAGATATCTGTCCTCACACCCTCTCAATGAATTGTTTTCCCAGGGTGTTGGATAAACAGACTAAAAAGGATAATCCTCCTGCTAGAAGACAAAGTTCTGACTTATCAAAGCATTGTCTTGTATTTCTCTCTTCTAGATGTGGCCTTAGCAAGAGAGTTCCTCAAGCTTCTAGACCTCATTGCATGAATGATCCTCATGATACCACTACCCAGACTACATATGAGAAAAATTCAATGGTACTTGAAGAATTTTTGGACCCAGCACCTTCATCCTTGGATTTCCAGGTACTGCTGCTGGGATTTGTGAAAGAGGAACTGCAGTGGTGGAGGGCTCAGTTGTCTTTAAATCCAGGACTCCCATTCTCTCTTTAGACCCCAGTCCAATCTGTCCATACAGACCCTTCTGATTTTGTGTGTGGGAACAATGCACAGCGGAGTTCAAGTGTAAGGCTTGTGGAGTCCTCAGGACATAAAAGAACAAAACAAAAAAATGGAAAAATCCTTGCAGTGAGCTGAAGCAATTTAATTAAGTGCTTTTCATTTGCAGAATCTGCAAACTTCTTCAGATAAAAAACAAGTATGAAAGAATATACAATTCACAAGTTTTAAACACAATCACATGATTATAAAAGCCAATCAATGCACTCCTAGTGTAAACTAGGGACACAGAATTAAAGGAATATTAACCTACTAGCTCTACATTTACTAACCATTAACCCAAAATCCAAAAAGACATGAAAATAAAATGAGAATAAAAAATAATAATAGAAAAATATAACTAAACTTAGTATGTTAAGTTGTCAATCTCGCCTTCATTCTTGCTGGATGGGTTCGGAGCCGATCCTCGGCTCCGACTCGGCACTTGCTTAGCTTGAGAACTCCTTTTACCAGCTCGAGGCAACCCTATATCCCATGATGCAAGGCGGGACTACCCCAGATCTCATTTGCCACTTTGCGAAGAGGTCTCCTTTTTTGCCAGCTGAGGTAAGTTTGAGTTTTCAAACAGCTTTAGTCAGGGTTTATCTCCCCCTTTTTTCATATTTTTTAGTGGATAGTACATACAATCTCCCTATTCCCCTTATAGTAAAAATTTTTTACTTTATAAAAGTTTTAAAAATTTTTCAGTTAGGCCTAGGCCTTCCTTATTAATCCCTGTCTGTGTGTCTGTGTTTGGGGATTAATTTGTGTGACTGTTTTTGGTGTGTGTGTCTGTGTGTGAGTATTTTATTACTCTTTTTCCTTAGACTATGTCTAAAGAGGTAAAGGTCTCGGGCTTCAAGAGGTGTGACTCGTGCTGTCAGAAAATGTCTCTGACAGACGGTCACACTTCTTGTGTTTACTGCCTGGGGCCTTTACACCTGCAGGACTCCTGTGCTTTGTGTCACTCTTTTAGCCAGCGAGTCCTGCAGGAAAGAAGGAATAAATTAATCCTCCGTGGCTTGCTAAAGCCGGAAGGTTCACCCACTAAACCTGGGTCCAGTAAGCCTTCCAAGCCATCCAGGGGTCAGGCTACAGCTTCCAAGCCTTCCCCGGTGGCTCCGACTCCTTCGGAGTCGAGATCGGCTCCAGCCGGAGCCGATCTTTCTCCTTCTCAGCTAGGGTCGGTTCCGATCGGTTCCAACACCCAATCTGCTTTTGCCTTGTCGGCTCCGGCTGGAGCCGACACAGTATCCAGTATCGGAGCCGAGAAGCCTTCAGCTCCATCTGGAACCCATAGGACGTCGGCTCCGATGACTTCCTCCAAGAAGAGATCTCGGTCCCCGTCTTTGGAATCTATCCACTCGGCTCCGGGGTCTCCTCTTTTGTCGGAGCGGAGTCATCGGAGCTGATCTTCGAGATCTTCCAGGCTGTCTGACCACGATTTAGAGAGGGTGGTAAGCAGGCTGCTAAAGTCGCAGGCACTGGCCCAAATGCTCCATAGCCCGTCTCAGCAGACTTCGGCTATTGCATCACCCCTTGAACTTCCTCCTCCGACTCCCCACCAGAGTTCGGAGCCGGAGCTTCTCGGGACAGCAACTGTTTCGGCGCCGGAACCGATACATCCCCTTTCGGCTCCGCTGCCTTGGCTCCGATCTCCTCCTTGAGACCTTCCTTGGAGGGATCCGGTCGTCAGGTTTCCCTAGTCGGCTCCGAGGGGGCTAGTGGCATCGGACCCTTGTCCGACCCCGCTCTCCCTCTCGGGGCTTCGGCTTTGGTAAGCTCGGCACCGACATCGGCCTCGGAGCCTTCCCTCTCAGTGGAGCCGGAAATTCCTATTTCCTCGGAACAGGAATATTCCGATCTCCTGGGGAGGGGAGCCTTTGAGGTGTTGAGGAGTGTCCTGGCTCCTGAGCCAGGTCAACGGTCCATCCCTCTAGCTCCTCCCTCTTCGGTGCCTGTAGATGCCTCTTGCCAGCCTCTTGCTCTCAGGCCCAGGGATCCATCGCCCCAGGTTTCCCCATTGGGAATATCTTCCTCTTCCGAAGTTTCTCCTGATCCTGCAGGGGAACCCCCTCGGAAGAGGACGTGTAAGAGGAAACACACAGACTCCCCTGAGTCTACTACATCTGATACCGACTTAGATGAGTCGGAGGGTTCCCCACGATCCCCCTCTGAGGATGTCTCCTTTTCAGACATCCTTGAGCTCCTCAAACAGAGGGAATTGGCCATCCATTGACCCCTCCGAGGATGAGTCGGTATACCTGGAGGCCTTTGGATCCCGACCCTCCACCTCCTGGGTGTCTCCGCCTTTCGACCCACTTATGCAGGTAGTGGCTCGGAAGGCGTGGGCAGCTCCAGATTCTGTGGAACCTGTCCCCAGGAGACCATCCAAGTTTATTACGGCCTCTACGGACAAACAGTTTCTTTCCAAGGGCATCTCTGTGGATGCTATGGTGGTGGCGGCCGCCACTAAGAAGGAACTTGTGGATCCTTCAGTACCTGTCCATCCTCCTAACAAGGATTCTAGGACCATGGACAGGTATGGAAAGCGGATGTTTTCTTCAGCGACCTTTGCTATGCTAAGCTGAACTACCTTTGTCACTTCACCAGGCTTCAAAGAGATATTCTCAAGGAACTAGGTGAAGTGGTCCAGGATCCTTCTGCTGCTGGGGCTCAAAAAAAGATTGCCTCACAGCTAGCAATCCTGAATTCCTTATCCAACTCCTCCATGCGGCTCATATCCTATGCGGCCGATGGAGCGAGCAGGGCCGCAGGCACAGGAGTGGCTCTTAGACGTCAAGCCTGGATGCGGCTTTGTAATTTTGCGGACCCCTTTAAGGCATCCTTCACCAATACCCCCTTTGATGGTTCGGCTTTGTTCGGACCTCAGGTGAAGGATACCTTAACCAGGTGTGAGCAGGACGGTAAAACTCTTTCTGCCGTTGGAGTCCATTTTTCCACCCGTTCTAGACCATATCCCAAGGGTCAGAAGGGAGGGAAGATGTGGTTCCATAAAGCCCAAGGAGCTACACGGACACACGTGGTCAGTTTACCCCAGAGGCAGAGGGGGTAACAATAATAGACGCCGCCCTAGAGGCAGGGGGGTCCTCAGAACCAGGGCAACAGGGAGTCTCTTCCTGAGAAGCCCTTTCAGCACCCCTGAGGTGTTGCCCGACTCTCCACCCTTGGAGGCAGTCGGGGGAAGGATTTCGCTGTACCCAGTAGCCTGGCATTCCCTTTCACAAGATATGTGGGTACAGTCGATCATATCCGAGGGTTACAAAATCCCCTTCAAAGGTATCCGACCTCAAAAATCCCTTCCAGACATCTCACCCGGTCAAAGGGATTTGGCAGAACAGGAGGTTTCAAAGCTCCTAGAAACAAGAGCCGTCCAGACTGTTCCGGCAGACCAAGTAGGATCCGGCGTCTACTCGAGATTCTTTTTGGTCCCCAAAAGGACGGGAGATTGGAGACCAGTATTAGACCTGAGCAGTCTAAACAGATTTGTCAAGAAGGCAAGATTCCGGATGGTCACGCTTCAGTCCATTCTGCCCTTTCTGGGCAAGGACAACTGGATGTGCTCTATAGACCTTCAGGATGCGTACTATCACATAAAGATTCACAGGCGCTCCAGAAGGTTTCTCCGCTTTCGGCTAGGGACCAGTCATTACCAATTCAGAGCCCTGCCCTTTGGCCTCACTTCAGCCCCCAGAGTGTTTACCAAATGTATGGCAGTGGTCACAGCTCATCTGAGACGTCAAGGATTCCAGGTGTTTCCTTATTTAGACGACTGGCTCCTCTCCGCCACCACCAGGTGTCAGCTTCTTCAGACCAGAGACTACACTCTGCAGCTATGCAGGAGTTTGGGAATTTCAGTGAATTTCGAAAAATCTTCTCTGCGGCCTTGCCAGTCTATCACCTTTATAGGCGCAGAATTAAACACCGTCAAAATGTTAGCCAGACTAACAGATCAAAGAATTCTGGACATCCAACATTCGGATTTTATTGTAGAGCAGCAAAGTCAAAGCCAGGCTGATACTAAAGGTTCTAGGTCTTATGGCTGCGGCCATTGTTCTTCTACCACTGGCTCGCTTCCACATGCGTCTTCTGCAGTGGATGTTATTCACTCAGTGGTCGTTCCACAGTCTTCCGATGAGGCACGAAATCTTAGTCACACAATCGTGCAGGACTCATCTGAATTGGTGGATATCTTCCCCTCTTCTTCATCAGGGCCGACCCTTTGTTCCCCCTCCTCCGGTTGCCACAGTTACTACGGATGCCTCTCTGATCGGGTGGGGGGGGCATTATCAGGGCAGGATGGTCCACGGGACGTGGCAACCCATAGAATACCATCTGCACATAAATGTCCTGGAGATGAGAGCAGTGCTTTTAACGTTGCAAGCCCTCAACGACTTTCTTCCCGTAGGGACTATTGCAGTACAAACGGACAACATGTCCGTGGTCTGGTACATCAACAAGCAGGGCGGGACCAGGTCCTATCCGTTGTGTCGAGAAGCTCTCAGACTTTGGCAATGAGCAATCTCCTCTCATCGGTTTCTGATAGCAACGCACATCCCCGGCAGGTCCAACCTCTTGGCGGACAGGCTGAGCAGATCCATTCTCATGCCTCACGAGTGGTCTCTCAATCAATCTGTAGTGGACCAGATTTTTCTGAAGTGGGGCACACCTTGTTGCGATCTTTTTGCTACACCCCAAAACAACAAGTGCCTCGATTTTTTCACCCTCTTTCCCCTACCAGGCCAACCCCTGAGAGACTCTCTAACCCAGGATTGGCCCCGGGGACTTCTGTACGCTTTTCCTCCCTTTCCCTTGATTCCACAAGTCATTCAGAAAGCCACCGTTTTGAGGGCCAAATTGATTCTCATTGCCCCTTACTGGCCTCGACAAATTTGGTTTCCGTCTCTGCATCGTCACCTCCTGGTGCAGCCCTGGCATCTGGACCCAGTTCCGGATCTCTTGATCCACCAGTCGGGTCAACAGCACCGGGCCATTCATTCTCTCAACCTCACTGCTTGGTTGCTCCACTTCCTTCCCTAGCCAGGCTTCCTATGATCTCTGATTCGGTCAGAGACATCTTAGTGGCTTCTTTAAAGTCGTCCACCAGAACCGTTTATGCTAGCAAGTGGCGACGTTTTCCATTTGGGCAAATTCCAGGAATATTGATCCCTTTACTGCTCCTGTGCATTCTGTTTTAGATTTCCTGGCTGAAGTTTTTCAGTCAGGATCTTCTTCATCTACAGTAAAAGTTCAACTGGCTGCTATTTCCAAGTATCATGTTGGCTTGCATGATCATAACATTATGTCTCATAGACTATGCAAGGCCTTTCTGAGAGGAGTTTTTCTCCTAAAGCCGCCGATAAAGCATCCTCCTCCACAATGGGATCTAAATTTAATGTTGGCATCCTTGATGTTACCTCCCTTCGAACCGTCTGCTTCATGTTCTTTGAAGTTATTGACCTGGAAAACTATATTTTTACTGGCTGTCACTTCAGCAAGAAGGGTTTCCGAGATTCAAGCTCTCTGCATCCGTTCCCCTTACTTGGTTTTTCACAAGGACAGGGTATCCTTAAGAACGAACCCATCCTTTCTTCCCAAAGTTGTGTCTCAAACCAATATTAATCAATCCATAGATCTACCAGTTTTTTTCCCAAACTATTCTGACAGAGCTGAACAAAAGCTTCATTTTTTGGATGTCCATCGTCAGCTCAGGTACTATTTGCATAGAACGAAACAATTCAGGAAATCGGATCAATTATTTGTCTCCTATGCAGAAAACAGGAAAGGTCTCCCAGTGTCTAAAGTGATTTTATCCAGATGGTTGTCTTCCGCCATTTCTTATGTGTACTCTCTCAGAGGCAAGCAACTACCTTCTAAACCGAAAGCACACTCAACCAGGAGTCTATCCACTTCTGCAGCTTTTCAGGATAGACTACCTATTGATACCATTTGTGCAGCAGCTACTTGGGCCACTCCTCATACCTTTGTCTCTCATTACAAGTTAGACTTGGCCTCCAGAGACAGAGCCAGTTTTGGTTCCACAGTTCTCAAGAGTCTGTTCCATTGAGCCACCCGGGATACAGGTGCTAGGGACGCGGTCCCATCCAGCAAGAATGAAGGCGAGATTGACAACTTAACATTTAGAAGTTATGTACCTACCATAACGTTCCATGTTAGTTGTCTTCTCTCGCCTTCTTTCTTGCGTCCCTCCCTCCTTCCCCCTGGCCTGGACAGATCTTGAAGAGTTCCTATCAGGTTGTTTTATCCTGAGCCTTCATTAGAGGACTCTTTATTATGAACTTGGGTTTCCTAAATATATTAGGTTAGTCCTTAGCAGGGTAGGTTAGCTACCAAACGAGATCTGAGGTAGTCCCGCCTTGCATCATGGGATATAGGGTTGCCTCGAGCTGGTAAAAGGAGTTCTCAAGCTAAGCAAGTGCCGAGTCGGAGCCGATCCCATCCAGCAAGAAAGAAGGCGAGAGAAGACAACTAACATGGAACGTTATGGTAGGTACATAACTTCTAATTACTATACCATTTCTAACACTTTAAATGAAAATTCTGCAAACGAAAAGTGCTTCATTAAATTGCTTCAACTCACTGCAAGGATTTTTCTGGTTCTTTGTTTTGTTGTTTTAGTTTGTTTTTTGATATTTTTACCCAGTTTGAGTCCTCAGGACATGCCAAAACACATAAACTTAAAAGTTCTTCACCTCCTAGGAACTCTAGGTCCTCTTCTATTGGTCAAAGATGACAATACCGTGATGTGATAGCTGAACAAACGAGGTACAAGGTCATACTGTCTTAGCCGGCTGGCAGTGATGGCTCCAGAGCTGGCTGTACAGTATTCTCCAAGTCTTCAGACCTAATACATTCTGTCAGAGCAAAACACAGTGGCAGAAATACTTAGCAGATCCTGGGGAGACCCTCACAAGTGGAAGCTCTATGTAGAGGTCTTCCACAACTTCTGTTTAAGATATCCTTGCAGCCATGCTCAGAAATGGATGTTTTATCATTAACATGGTCAAGAATGTTCTCCTAAAGATTCAGAAATAATTACCAAGAGCATTGTGGTAACTCCCTTTTGGCCCAGGCAGAGTTGGTTCTAGAATTGGCCAAGGGCAATTACCACAAGCTTCTTTACAGACTAGATCTGCTCTTTCATCATAAGGGTGAATAGGACACCCCAGCTTAGAGCAACTGCAACTGAAATCCTGGATGTTTCTGTTTTGATACTTTTAGGCACTTGTTTCATGAGCCTGTGTAATAGGTATTTAAGAAGGCAAGAAAATATGCAACTAGAAAAGTTTACATGTACAAGTGGAAAAGGTTTTATTGGTGGGGCCTAGCCAGTAGTAGAGGTCCAGAAAGTGGTTTCAACCTCGTTTGTTTTGAAATATTTGTATGAGCTACTTAGAAAAGGTTTGTCATGTGCTTCTATCAAAGTGCATCTTGTGGCCATCCTAGTTTGTCTACCCATAGATTCCCCTCTTTCTTTTCTTTTTGAGGTCAAATGATTTATGAAAGGAATGTTGCATGTCAAACCATCTTTGAAAGCAAATTCCTCCTCCCTGGGGTCTCAACTTTGTTCTTGAAAAATTGACCTACCTTTGAACCTGCCTCTCAGGCTAATTTATGGTTCATTACTTGGAAGTCTGTTGTGCTCATTACTCTGACATCTGCAAGGCGTGTCACTGAGTTGCAAGTTGTAATGGTGAGCCAACCTTGTCTGATTTTTCACAAGGCTAGGATTGTGTTACGCACTTAATCCATCATTCATGCCTAAAGTTGTTTCTGAATTTGATGTGAATCAAGCCATCAATCTCCCAGTGTTCTATCCTGATTCAAAAACAAGGGAGGAAAGATTCTACATACCTTGGATGCTCTCAGGCAGCTGAGGTACTACCTCGACAGAACAAAAGTCCTTTAGGAATGCTGAACAGCTGTTTATCTCCTGTATGGGGCCTAAGAAAAGTCAACTTGTTGCTAAGCAAACTAGTGCATGGTGGCTGTCCTCTGCTATTGTTTTTTCTTACACCCACCCAGGTAAATCTCTTCCAGGCAAGGTTAAGGCTCACTTGACTAGGACCTTATCCTCTCCAATGGTGTATTGGAAAGAGGTGGACTCTAGAAGCATTCTAAAGGCAGAAAACTGGTCCTCTGTTCATACCTTCACAAAGCACTGCAAACTGGATTCCTTTTCAAGGTCTAGAGCAGGCTTTGCTAGGACCATTCTCTACGGTCATCTGTATTACTGTCCTTCCTCCTCCCATGTAGGGTAGGCTTTGGGAATCTATCCAAAATGCCACTGAAGTTGTGGGAATAATGAACATAGTACAGCTGTGTAAGCCTTATTTACCAGCAATAATAGATGTTTGAATTGCTTATTGCTTCTTTGTCAGCAGCACCCACCCATTATTCCCCAGATTGTGCATAGGTGAGGTCTGTTTCAGTCTCTGTGATTCCGTTGTTGTTGGATTTGTTTTTTATATGTTCTTTTGATTAGCTGAAAATTTACTTTTGCTAGATTATTCTCTACATATTTGTGAAAGTGAAAACATCTGAACACTCACTTCCTGTCACAGCTGAAAGCTTCCCTCTCAGGATATGCGCAGCCAATCAGCTGTCACAGGAAGAGAAAGGGAGTGGAATTTCAGCATGTGAAAACTGGCCAGTACTGGGTTACCTTGGCAGATAACCCAAATGCCACTGAGACAGTGATAAAAATTCCCATGGAAACAATAGAGCTGATGTTATTTTCATTTGTTCCTCAACCTGTGGGTTCAGATCCGAACCTCAGATCTGACTTTGCCACTTTTGTTTCATAGTTTCATAGTATAGTACTAGGCTATCTGCCCTGGGGCATTTGTAAGCCTAGCCATAGTGATGTGGCTTTTGCCACCTCATGAAATGGTACAAAAATGTACAGATAAAATCTAGAATACTGTGCCTCTGTCTAGTAGTGACACAGTGAAGGTCCCCTTATATAATAGAATTAGTTTACTGTGCCTCTGTCTAGCAGTGACACAGATGTGACCCCTGGGGTAAACTTACGATCTCCCATCCACTCATCAAGATTTCTCTTGAAGAGATTTAGTGAGGGGCTCTGCCTAATACGAACTGGGATCCTGTTCCAAAGCATGGGAAGCCTCTGGGTTATGAATCTATCCCTCCAGCATGTCCTATTCATACTTGTGCCGAGGTTTAAGTCTTTAGCTCTCGTGGTCCTGATGGATTTGGATTTTTTGAGGTGGAGCATGTCCATCAGATCCTGATTGGACATGGCCTTGCATGTCAGGCAGACATCACCTCTGAGCAGGCGGTATGCTACTGAATAGAGCTGAAGTTTCTTTAGTCTGGCAGAATAAGACATATGTTGGAGACCCTTGATCCTTTTGGTAAGGTACTTTTGTGGTCTCTCCAGCTGTTGCAAGTGCCGGGTGAGGTACATACCAAGTGGGGCATTGTACTCAATCATGGGTCTGATGAGGGAGGAATATAGGGGTACAATGACATCCCTGGATCTGGATGTGAAACCCTTCATGATGAGGTGTGCAAGGTAGAATGTTTTTCTAACCACTTTGGCAACTTGGGTGTCAAATGAGAGGTCGCTGTCTACTTGGGTCCCTAGGTCTCTGATTACTTTTTCTGTACTCAGTGGGTTGCTGTCTATGTGATAATTTGTGGGTACTTTGTTTTTTCCAAAAGGGATAACTATACATTTTTTGGCATTTAGTTTAAGGCCGTGACTACGGCACCAGTTGTCCGTTTCAGTGAGGCCTTTTTGTAGGATGTGTGTATCTGCTGGTGTATCGACTATGGCACCTAGTTTGCAGTCATCTGCGAACTTTGTCAGCCACAGCCCTCCCATGTTTGCTTTAACATCTGAGAAATAAATGCCGAACAAGAGGGATCCCAGGACAGATCCCTGTGGGACACCACTTGTGACTGGCTTTGAGTCTGACATTGCTCCAGCGATTTTAACTTTATGGGTTCTGTCCTTTAGCCAGTTTGCAACCCATCTAGTGACATAAGGGTTTACTTTTAAGCTGTTTAGCTTATCTATTATGCCTGAGTGGGGTATTGTGTCGAAGGCCTTAGCCAAGTCCAGGTATGCTGTATGGACTGCTTTGCCCTCATCAATGGCTCTAGTGACTGTTTCGAAAAAGTCAACCATGTTTAAAAGGCAGGATCTGCCCTTTACAAAGCTGAACTGGGTGGGGTCAAACGTCTGTAGGTCCCCTATGTCTCTGTTTATGAGTTCCATAATGATTCTTTCCATAGCTTTGCAGACCAGGCTAGTCAAGCTTATGGGGCAGTGGTTTCCAGGGTCTGTAGAGGCACCCCCCTTGTGGAGTGGGACCACTGTTGCTGTACGCCAGTGTTCAGGTACATATCCCGAAGTAAGGCTAAGGTTAAATAGCATTTTTATGTGTGGGTTTAGCTCCCCTTGGAGTTCACGTAACACGCTCCCCGGGATACCGTCAGGTCCCATTGATGCTGTGTTTTTTGCTTTGTTTAGGGCGGTTCTCACTTGGACATCTGAGATGACAGGGAGATTACATTCAGCTGGGATAAGTATTTCTTCTTTTGGGGGTGAAGGAGGCGAGAAATTTGCACTGAACCTATCAGCCAGAATGTTAGCAATATCTGTGGGTTCAGTGTATTTTTGTTGTTGTGAACCAACTCTGAGCATATCTGAGGGTTTCCGCCCAGGTTTCTAACATAGCTGAAGAAGGCTTTGTGGTTATCCTTAGTGTCCTTAGCGATTTTTCTCTCAAAGTTTGCCTTGGATGTTTTATGAGAGAACGTAGTTTTCTGCTAATGTTGATCAGAGATGTCTTCCCTTCATGGGATTTTGCTCTGACGTGCAGTAGCTTCCTTCTTTTGTTATACAATTTGTTTATGGCTGAGGTCCACCAGACAGGACGCTTACATTTGGTGGAGAGGGACTTGGATTTGTTTGGGATTGCATGATCCATGCATTCTTGGAGATGTCCATAGAAAGCATTTGTGAAGGATTCGGCATTGTGGGATGTGGTATCCACTGGCACAGTGGGCTTAAAGGATACCATCTCAGTCTTAAGAAGAGTGAAGTCTGCTTTTGAGAAGTTTTTCACTGTGGTCTTTTGTGCTGGGGGTGGAGGTGGGATATGTATATCCAGGGTGATTAGTTTGTGGTCAGATCTCACTAGTGAGGGGTATACTTCTGGTGAGGAGCATTTTGTCCCCATGTTTGTGATGATCAGGTCTAGTATATTATCTCCCCTAGTGGGAGATGTGACTAGTTGTTCCAGTGCATTTGAATTTATGAATTCCAGGAACCTTTGGGCTAGGGTATTAGGGCTAGAATAATGTACCCAATCTATGTTTGGGTAGTTGTAGTCTCCCAGTATGATGGTATTTTGTGATATATTCATATCCTCCAATGTCTTCAGGAAGGCTGAGTGGGGTTCTTGAGATTGGGAGGGTGGTCTGTAACATGCTACCAGTTGTATAGCAGTTTTGCCTATGGTTAGTTGCACCTGTATGGTCTCTGATGCTTCATGTGTTGCTACTAACCTGGAGGTGTGGGTGTCCTTTATGAATATGGACACTCCCCCTCCCTTTGTGGTTCGGCCCGGGTTTTGGGGCCGAAAAGCATGATATGAGGTATAGCCTGGTAGTGCTGGGGTGCTCTCAGGAGCCTTGAACCAGGTTTCAGTTACTGCACAGACGTCGACATTCTCCATGCTGAGGAGTGCATCAAGTGCCTGCATCTTGAGATTTAAACTTCTGGCGTTGAGCAGCATTACCCTTAGTTTTTTTCCATTTTTGTTTTCTAAGGAGGTGGGTTTGTCTTTGAGCCTTGCCTAAAAAGGCACTAGGGGGTGGCAAGAGCCTTAGCCAATATCCGGAAGCCCAGTGGTGACAGGTGTAAGCCATCCCTTGCGAAGCAGCGTGGCTTGTCCAACATATCATCCCAGGCTGACAGACATTGGATCCCCTTAGAATGACACCAGTACTTGAGCCAGTTGTTAAAGCTGATCATCTTGTCTTTGTATTGTGGTATCATTCTTGGTGAGGGCAAGATGCTGCTCAGGGTCAGGGTCATACCAGCCTGGGCTACATAATTGGAGAGCTCCTCTATGTCTCTTTTCATGTAGTCCAGGGAGGTACATCTCAGGTCATTCACACCAGCATGGACAATGACGGAGTCATATTTGTATTTGCTTTGGAGTGACCTGAGTGCGTGTGTTATGTGGCGGATCCTAGCTCCCGATAGACAGCTCACAGTCACCTTCTCCTTGTTCAGCCTGGTCAGTGGGACATCAGTGTGTCTGACTATGGAGTCACCTATTACTAGTGTATCAGGCAAGGTGTTTGGCCTTAAGGGCTGCGATTGGCTGACACACTGATTTATTGAAGTATGTGTTGCATGTGTTTTGTTTTGAGGTGGTGGATTTTTGGATGTCTGCTTTGGGAGCCTCTGTTGTTTTGGTAAGTTTTTATTAGAGCCTCGAGTATGTCTTTGTGTTTTATGTGTTTGGTTTGCAGTTGTGGTAGGTCTATGTGGGACTGGGATTGTTGTGTGTGTGATTGCCATCTCCTCCTGTCTGGTCATGCCAGCCCTGAGTTGAGAGAGGTCAGCCTCCAGTTTGGCTATATAGTTGCATCTCTCACATGTAATTGTGTTTGTTGGGAGGAGGAGAGGGTTGTCTGTGTACATGAGACAATTGTAGCATTGTCTCAAGATGCCCAGATTGACCAGCTGAACTGGAGATGACGCCAGTAATCTACCACTCGACATGCTAGAACAGTATAAGGGAGTGGTATAACTTTAAGGGAAGTGGGTATTCACAGGGGTGGTAAGTAGATGTAGTGCTTTACTTAGTACGAGAGTGCTTACTTAGTAGAGAAGTATTGAGAACAAGTGCTAGGCTTATAATACAGTGAGTATTCTGGTTATACTAAGAGTAGAGCTTCCTTAAGGGAAAATTTGAAGAGCAGACTTGGCGGAGCCAGAAAAAATTTAACCTTGTTTAACCGGCACTGCGCTATGCGCACGACCGAGCAAAGCTGTGCAAACGTGGATTTTAAACAGTGAACTACAAAAGAGCTAGGAATGGCCCTAAACAACCAATTACTACAGCTTCATGTGCTGAGGTCACTTCCCCCAAGGACAGGTAGGCTGCTCAAGGCTCCCCACTCCCACTGGTGAGCAAAGAAACTTCCTTCTATCCAAGTAAGGTAATGGACAACACAGGAACTACACCACAGCCCAGAATACAGCAATGCCTGTAAACTGGTCTTAGCTAGTCGAGGAAGGCGGGAAAACAAGGATTATTTTTTTTGTTTTTTTGGTAGAAACACACAGAAAATGCAGAGACAGTGATAAATTAATTACACAGGCTAGCACACTTTAGTGGGCAGCCTCCACAGTTAAATTAAACAAACAAACAAGCAAACCTTCGATCAGATTCGACTAAATGTAACTTTAAGTGCAGATTTTAAAATAAATGCAGCAGTCAGTTAAAAAACAGTTCAGGCTAGTTCAAAGTAAGCTACAGAAGCTATTTCCAGTGGGAAAAAAGCAAAGATACTTAAATCCAGAAGGTAGTCGCTTTTTCGAGTTCCTTGCTGCTAGGACCACTCTGTAAACCCACGTGGAGCTTGTCTGAGCAGTATAGCCAGAAAAAAACGCCCAGAGGCGGATTTTAAACAGTGAACTACAAAAGACCTAGGAATGGTCCCAAACAACCAATTACTACAGCTTCTTGTGCTGAGGTCACTTCCCCCAAGGACAGGTAGGCTGCTCAAGGCTCCCCACTCCCACTGGTGAGCAAAGAAACTTCCTTCTATCCAAGTAAGGTAATAGACAACACAGGAACTACACCACAGCCCAGAATACAGCAATGCCTTTAAACTGGTCTAAGCTAGTCGAGGAAGGCAGGAAAATAAGGATTATTTTTTTGTTTTTTTGGTAGAAACACACAGAAAATGCAGAGACAGTGATAAATTAATTACACAGGCTAGCACACTTTAGTGGGCAGCCTCCACAGTTAAATGAAACAAACAAACAAGCAAACTTTCGATCAAATTTGACTAAATGTAACTTTAAGTGCAGATTTTAAAATAAATGCAGCAATCAGTTAAAAAACAGTTCAGGCTAGTTCAAAGTAAGCTACAGAAGCTATTTCCAGTGAAAAAAAAGCAAAGATACTTAAATCCAGAAGGTAGTCGCTTTTTCTAGTTCCTTGCTGCTTTGTACTATTAGGATACAATGCTGTAGCTCCTCCCTTACCCATAATGCCCCTGTCCTCCAGATTACCTCAGATCTCATTTGCCTTGCTTCAAGCAAGTTGAGATTTCCTTCTCTCATAGCTCCTTGTGGGTCATGAGTGTATCTAGAGATGAAACTTTAAATGTTTTGTTCTTAATATATTGCTACTACCCTTCCTTACTCTCAAAAACAATCTTGTTTTTTTTTTTTTTGGGGGGGGGGTTCTCTGTCACTTTTAAAAGTTGTTTATACAGGCTAGTATAATTATTCCCTACCAGTGTTGGTAGTTCCTGCTTCTTCCTTCCTCTCTTTCCTTCCTGAAAAAAATGTATTTAGAGAATACTTGTAGTTTCTTGTTTTGCATCATGGATGAGAAATCTCACAAGCCATTTGGGTTCAAAAAATGCACTTCCTGTGGGCACAAGATCCCACAGTCTAATGCCAACAGGGAGTGCGTGTACTGTTTAGGTCCTGGCCACTTAGATATAGACTGCAACATTTGTGTGGGTTTCAATGCCCTAGCCATTAGTGACCATCACAACAAACAATTTTGAAGGGTCTTCTCCCTTAGACTACTTCTTCTACAGCTGGACCTGCCAAGGAATCAAGGGCTCAAGTCCCTATTAAGAAACAAATGGTGCCTGGGTAGCACATAAAATTCTTTCCTGCCTGGTCTCCAAAAAGGACTACTACTGAGCCACCTGCCAAGACTGTGAAATTGTCAGATCTGAAGCCTTCGGATCTGACACAGACATTACTGACTCCTCTGTAACATTGGACTTCTAATTCCCCCTTAGAAGTTGTGTCTCCAACCTTAAGGTCTCCCTTTCTCCAGGGGACCCCCAAAGAAACCTTCCAGACCTCCCTCTACTTCATCCTCCATTAGATCTTCCTGGAGTCTTTCTGAAGAAGAGGTGGACAGGATGTTGAGGTTCCTCAGGACGTAGATACAGATGGGGGTGTTACCTGCTACATCCCCCATCGGATCCATGAGCCACCATCTTACCTTTATACCATTGTTAACTCCTTCTCTGATCCAGCCTTCTGCTTCGGAGCCCTCAGATGTGGAGGTTACCAGAAGCGATACGTCAGATCTGATGGCTGTTCCTTCCTCAGCTGTGATGATGTCTCTGATCCAATTGGCTCAGACCCTGTCAGAGCATGATGGCTCTCGAATCTGAAGCATCAGCATCAGGTCTGAGGGAATGTCCTTGGCTTCAAAGTGTTTGGAGCCACGGCTTTCCTTCAGAATCTTGGTGCTGGATAGCTCGGCTCTGACTCCCCATTTGGGACATGGGATCCATGAGGCTCCTACTGTGCTTCAAGAGCTATGGCTCTGGAGGGACTGCCTGGAACATCTCCGGGTCCTTCTGCATTTGAAGTTGTGGATAGGGTGTTCTCCCAGCCGAGAATTACTTTGACTCTACCTCCTCTGGATCCTACTTCTATTCTCAATTCTGCACCTGAGCCTGCTCATCCTTCACCTCAGGGAAATCCAGTCCCTAAGAGTTTGCCAGCATCTCTTCTGGTGGAGCTCCCCCTCTCTTCTGACACCTCCCCTGAACATCCAACTGGGGAGGTCCCTCAAAGAGACTGTGTAAAAGGAGGTACTTAGATTTTGCTCAGGAATCTTTAACAGAAGACATGGACTTTGATGAAGGGGAAGGATCTGCAAGATCTCCACCTGATGAAGTCTTCTCTGGAGAGGTCCTTTAAATCCTATGCCATAGAGGTGATTGGTCTACCCAAAGCCCTTCCTCAGAGGGGTCTGTGTTCTTGGAAGCCTTCATGTCTGGTCCATCTACATCTTGGGTGACTCCTCCTTCAGATGACCTTATAAACCTTGTCTCCCACAGGGCATGGAAGGAGCTGGACACCTTGGAGCCCATACCAAAAAGTGGCAAAAAAATCCTCACTGCCCCTTCTGATAAGCAGCACTGGACAAAAGGTACCCCTGTAGATACCATGGTTGTTGGGCAGCCACGAAGAAAGAGCTAGCTGAATAGAGCTCCACTGTCCGACCCCAGTAGGGAGTCTAGGGTGTTGGACAGATTCAGGAAGTGAGTGTACACAGCAGTCACCTTTGCACTGCGATCGCTAAGTTATTTGACTCACTTTACCAGGGTGCAGAGGGACTTACTAAAGGAACTCTCCAACATTACCATGGGGCCCATGTCTCAAAAGGAACAGAAAACCTTTTCCTCAAAAATGGCCACCCTACAATCCATCTCTAACGAGTCCATGAGGTTAATCTCTTACACCGGATTAGGAACTTACTCAAAGTTATTTTTGGTGCCAGAAAGAACAGGGGACTTGAGACCCATTCCGGACCTCAGCCACCTAAACCGCTTCGTAAAGAAGTCCAAGTTCCAGATGGTCACGTTGCAATCCATTTTCCCATTGCTGGAAAAAGGAGTATGGATGAGCTCCATCGATCTCAAGGACACCTATTACCACATCAAGATAAACAGGGCGTCCAGGATACATTTACCCTTCCGCCTAGGAGCCAGTCACTTCCAGTTCCGAGCCCTGCCCTTTGGTCTCACCACAGCCCCCAGGGTGTTTACCAAATGTCTGGCAGTGGTGACGGCTCACCTGAGACGTCTGGGATTCCAGGTGTTTCTGTATCTAGACGACTGGCTCCTCACCGCCCCCACCAGGCATCTTCTTATTCAGGCCGTGAGTGCTACCATCGAGTTGGGACATCTATTAGGAATTACATTCAACTGGGAAAAGTCTGTATTGCTGCCATGACAACGTGTTGCCTTTATAGGCGCAGAGCTAGACTCTGTAGAGATGCGAGCATTTCTTCCAACAGAGAGGATAAAGATACTACAGCGCCAAGTCCTAGCCTTACTACCCAGAAAGAAAGCCCCAGCCAGGATGGTCCTTTAGCTTTTGGGGTCAATGGCGGCCGCCATTCTTCTGGTCCCTCTGGCAAGACTGCACATGCGAGTTCTCCAATGGCTCCTGTCGACCCAGTGGTCATACCAAGATCTGCCATTGTCCTACCCGATTCTCATCACGGAAACGTGCCGGCGAGATCTTCGTTGGTGGCTCCTCTCCTCCAACCTGAACCAGGGGAGACTCTTCTTCCCCCCTCCCCTGTTGCCACAGTGACCACGGACACCTCCCAGATAGGGTGGGGGGGGGCATTATCTGGGCAGGACGGTTCAAGGCACGTGGCAGAATCACAAAACCCACTTACATATCAATGTTCTGGAAATGAGGGCAGTGCTTCTAGTGTTGCAGGCACTTCACAACTCTCTTCCCAAGGGTACCATCGCAATCTTCTCAGACAATATGGCGGTAGTATGGTACCTGAACAAGCAGGGAAGAACCAGGTCTTATCCTCTTTGCAGAGAAGCCACGAGAGTGTGGAACTGGGCAATTGCTTCACAGAGATTTCTAGTGGAAACGCACATTCCGGGGAAGTCCAATGTGATAGCAGACAGGCTGAGCAGAGTTATTCTGATGCCTCACGAGTGGTCCCTGAACAACCAAGTAGCGGCTCAGATCATCTCCAAGTGGGAGATTCCCTGTTGCGGCCTTTTCGACAGCCCCTGGAATGCGAAGTGCAGCAATTTCTTCTCCCTGATTCCCTCCCCCAGGGGGAGTCACCCAGGGACGCTCTAGTCCACAATTGGCCCTCCGGTCTGCTTTATGCCTTCCCTCTGGTCCCACTACTGCCAAAGGTGATTCAGAAGGCGATCTGCTTGGGAAGCAGCATGATTTTGATTGCACCACACTGGCCCCGCCAAGTTTGGTTTCCTTTCCTTCGGAAGTATGCAGTGAAGGATCCTTAGATTCTGGACCCAGTTCCTGACCTCCTGACTCTTCAGTCAGATCAGGCCCATCCATCACTGCTAACTCTCAAGCTAACGGCTTGGCTGCTCCACTTCCGACCTTAGTCAGACAGCATATCCTTTCGCCTGAGGTGGTCCAGATTCTGTCTTCTTCTCACAGAGCTTCCACTAAGGAGATATATTCTAATAAATGGAAAAGGTTTGCCATTTGGGCCCAGCGGCACAACCTTGACCCTCTGACAGCCCCGGTATCGGCAGTATTAGATTTTTTGGCAACTCTTTTTAGACAGGGTTCTGCTGTCTCCACGCTTAAAGTCCAATTGGCAGCGATTTCTAATTATCATGTTGCCTTTGAGCCTTCACTCATGAGTCATAAGTTGTGTAAGGCCTTTCTTAAGGGAGCTTGGTTGCTTCGCCCCCCGGTGTCGCAACCTGTTTTGCCATGGGATTTGAATGTAGTTTTAGGAGCCTTGACGTCTCATCCCTTCGAGCCAGCTGCTACTTGTGATCAAAAGTTCTTACCTTGGGAGACTGCCTTCTTGGTAGCTATTACTTCAGCCAGAAGGGTTTCGGAGCTTCAAGCCCTTTCTTTTAAGCCCCCTTATCTGATCTTTCACAAGGATAGAATATCTCTAAGGCTAAACCTGTCCTTTCTTCCGAAGGTTTCTTTTGCTCTTTCTCTGCAGCAATCTATAGAGCTACCAGTTTTCTTTCCAAAATTTTCCAACAAGGCAGAATACAGACTTCATCAGTTGGATGTGCATAGACAACTGAGGTTTTACTTGGATAGGACACAGCAGCAGAGGAAATCAGACCAGTTGTTTGTGGCCTTTGCAGATAACAGGATTGGCAAAGCAGTAACTAAGACCACTATCGCTAGGTGGATTACGGATTGTGTTTCATTTATTTATGCATCAACAGGAAGGGACCTTCCATTTCCAGTTAGCGCGCACTCTACTAGGGCTATGGCAACTTCAGTGGCCTTCCACGCCAGACTGTCGGTGGATGAGATTTGTGCAGAGGCCACTTGGGCTTCTCCACATACTTTTATTTCTCATTACAAACTGGACGTGGCCTCTAGAGGTATGGCGTCCTTTGGTTCCACAGTGCTCAGGAGTATTTTCCAGTGAGCCTCCCAAGATCTAGGTGCTAGGGACGCTGTCCCATCAGTTATGAATTTAGGCAAGATAGGATCGCATTACATCTTTTAGTTATGTACTTACCATAACGATAGATGTATGTGATCCATCTCGCCTACATTCTTACGTACCCGCCCTCCTTCCCCCTACCTGTTGGATCTGGAGGAAACACTGTTGTGCAGTTGGATTGGCACATGTGGATGAGTTGTCGTGGGGCAAACAAGATCTGGGGGTTTGGGCATGGTGCATCCTGGGATAAGGGGTTGGCCCAGCCAATGAGAGACTTCGTGCTAGTGTATCGGCCTAGTCGGAGCCAATTCTCGGCTCCGAGCCCATCAGTTATGAATGTAGGCGAGATGGATCACCTACATCTATCGTTATGGTAAGTACATAACTAAAAGTTCTGGATGGTGACACTGCAGTCTATACTCCCTTTTCTGGGACAAGACAATTGGATGTGCTCAATCGATCTTCAGGATGCATACTACCATATAAAATGGACAGGCGATCCAGGAGACATCTATGCTTCCGGCTGGGAGCCAGTCATTACCAATTCTGAGCTCTGCCCTTTGGTCTCTCTACAGCCCCCAGAGTGTTTACCAAATGCATGGCAGTAGTCACGGCTCACCTGAGGCATCTAGGATTCCAGGTGTTTCCATACTTAGATGACTTGCTCTTGACTGCCACCACTGAGCATCTACTAACCAAAGCAAGAGACACCACCATTCATCTATGCTTGGAACTGGGCAGTGCCATAAATTTGAAAAAAATCTACCTTGTTGCCATCACAGCATGTTGCATTCATAGGACCAGAGTTAAATACAGAAAACATGGTAGCAAAACTGCCTCATGACAGACAGTGTAGGCAAAATTTGTTCTAAAGATCTTAGGCACCATGGCAGCTACTATAACTGTAGTACCTCTAGGACGTCTACATATGAGAGTCCTACAGTGGCTACTCTTCACTCAATGGTCTATGCAGGAGCTACCCATGTCCCACAAGATCTTCATAACAGACTCCTGCAGGAAAGACCTATGCGGTGGCTTCAATCCATGCAGGTAACTGTGGGCAGGCCATTCACTCTCCATCAATCAGTAGCCACAGTGACCATGAACACTTCCCAGATAGGGTTGGTGTGGGGCATTATCTGGGAAAGGCCGTCCAAGGAACTTGGAAAGAACATGAGTACCACTTGCACATCGGTGTCTTAGAGATGATAGATGTGCTTCTGGTGTTGCAGGCATTCCAGAACTCTCTTCCACCGGGGACAATTGCAATATATACAGACTATATGTCAGCAGTGTGATATATCAACAAACAAGGCAGAACCAGATCCTACCCCCTGTGTCAAGGGGCTCAAAGAGTATGCCAGTGGGCAACGTGATAGCGGACAAATTGAGCAGAGCAATTCTAATGCCTCACGAGTGGTCCCTAAAACAGGAAATTGCGAACCAGATTTTTCGGAAGTGGGGCCAGCCTTGCTGTGATCTATTTGCCATGTCCATGAACACCAAATGCAGCAGTTACCTTGCCCTAATCCCCCCTCAGGGAGAGTCACTAAAGGATGCACTCATTCAAGATTGGCCCCCGGGACTCCTTTATGGTGTTCCCCCATTTCCACTAATCCCCAAAGTTCTGCAGAAAGCCAAATCGTTGCATTGCAGGTTAATACTCATCGCTCTATACTGGCCTCATCAAATCTGGTTTCCTTTCCCATGGCCCCATCTCTGAGCAGAGCCATGGATTCTGGACCTGGTGCCAGGTCTTCTGACTCATCAGACAGGAATGCTCCATCCCTCTATCCAAACCCTCAAACTGACAGCTTGGCTGCTCCACTTCCAATCTTAGCCAGGCTTCCAGACATATCCCCTGCAGTGAGACACATTCTAATTTCATTTCATAAGACAACAACTAGAAAAGTTTATGCTAGCAAATGGAAAAAGTTTTCTTGTTGGGCTTCTAAGAATCACATAGACCCCTTCACAGATCTCGTAAGTACAATTTTAGATTTCTTAACAGAAATTTTTAATGAAGGCGCAGCAGCAGCTACCATACGAGTACAATTAGCTGCCATATCTAGCTACCACATAGGAGATATGGGATCAAAAATAATGTCTCACAGATTGCGCAAAGCTTTCCTGAGAGGTACATTTTTACTGAGGGCTCCAATAAGGGAACCACCACCTCCTTGGGACCTCAATTTGGTACTGTCTACTCTGATTCTCCCACCACATGAACCAGCTTCCTCTTGCCAACTAAAATTTCTAACCTGGAAAACAGCCTTTGTGGTAGCCATTACTTCAGCTAGGAGGGTTTCAGAACTTCAAGCTCTGCCCATACGCCCTCCCTATTTAGTTTTTCACAAAGACAACGTCTTTCTTAGAACAAATCTTTCATTCCTTCCTAAGTATGTTCTGAGACCAACTTGAATCAGTCCATTGACCTGCCTGTTTTCTTTCCAAACTATGGCAACAAGGCAGAATATACACTGCACCAACTGGATGTCCACAGGCAGTTACACTTCTGTTAGCATAGAACAAAAGAATTTAGAAAATCTGACCAGTTATTCATCTCCTTCTCAGATAACAGGAAAGGCGCACAAATTTCAAAAGTTATCTTGTCAAAATGGCTTACTGACACTATTACCCACGCATATAATTCTCAGCATAAACAAAGTGCAGTTGTGTACACTTACCATAATGTAGATGTTCGAGTGTATTCACTGCTGCAGTCATCACATTTGGGTTATCTGCTTGCAGTAACCCTCAGTCGGCCTGATTATCAAAGTCTTGGGTCCTGCGTCGGTTGCTGTCTCGTCTTCCATGACGTCAGGTAATCGGGTATAAAGCATGCAGTTGATGCCATTACGTCAGTTTTTCTTGCCCCAGATGTCAGGTACCCCCATAATGGGAAGCAATTATATACAAGGTTACACCTCCAACAAAAAAGCAAATACACCAAAAAGCTTTGAGCATAGTAAACAAGAACAGAGGTATAGTCAATAGAAATGAGGGGGCTAGAGGGAGGGTAACCAGGACTACAACAGTGAATACGCTCAAACATCTACATTTATGGTAAGTGTACACAACTGTACTATGTTCTTCGTGTTTCACTGTTGCAGTCATCACATTTGGGTAGATTCCCAAAGCTAAGGATGGGAGGAGGTAATTAGATAGCATTAGGACCAGCTATGAGGCCCTGCAAGACTGCAGTGGCAAAGCCAGCTCTGGATTTAGAAGAAATTGGCAAGTGGTAATTCTTGGAGAAGGTATGTACAGAACTCCAGGTAGCAGCTTCTAGAATGTCCCTGGTAGGACACGTCTGAGAAAGGCAGTAGAGGTAGATGCAGCCCTGGTTGAATGTGGTCTTATCCCCCTGTGGGGTAGGTTTTCCATGGTACTTATAGCAGAAATGAATGCAGTGGCCTATCCACTTAGAAATGGTTTGCTTTGAAATGGCCTTCCACTCTGCCTCTGCAGCAAATGCAACCAGCAGCTGTTCAGATTTCCTGAGAGGTTCACTCCTGTCCAAGTAAAATCTAAGTTGTCTGTGCACGTCCAAGGAGTGCAGTATTCGTTCTTCTTTGTTCTGTGGATTAGAAAAGAAGGTTGGCAAATGAATGGACTGATTAAGGGCCACACTGGATACCACCTTGAGCATGAAGGAGGGATTGGTCCTGAGGTACAACCTGTCTGCATGAAAGATGCTGAAAGCACTGCCATGAGGGCCTGTAATTCAGACACCCTTCTTGCTGAAGTGATGGCTAGAAGGAAGGCTGTTTTCCAAGACAGGAATTTCAACTCTGCATTTGCAGCTGGCTCAAAGGGAGGTAGAGTGAGCTTTTCCAATGCAAAGTTAAGGTCCCAGTCTGGAGTAGGGGCTGTCCTGGGTGGTCTTAAGTTTTTGGCCCCTCTGAGGAACTGCTTCAGAAGTGGATGAGAGAAGAGGGGTGGTTCTGTATTGTAATGAGCTGAAATGGCTGAGGCATGAGTTTTGATGGAGGAAAAGGAAAGGGCCTTGTGAAGCAGTTAAGTATTGAAGAATCTGAGATAAATTAGGTACTGCTGTGCCCATCCCCTGAGTTTGGCTCCAGTTACAGAATCTTTTCTATTTTTCGGCATATGATTTTCTAGTACTAGGCCTCCTTGCCTCCAGAATGACATCCATCACTTGTTCACTGAGGGATGGTAACGGAAAGATCAGGTAATTAGCCAGGCTGCCAGGTTCAGGGTTTGAAGCTGTGGGTGCAGAATCTGGCCCTCCTTCTGGGACAGCAGGGTAGGGGTCTGAGGCAGGTGCCCTGATGCCAGCAGTGACACACTGCACAAGAGAGAGTGCCAGTGTTGGCGTGGCCAGTTTGGTGCAATCAGTATTGTCCTTGACTTGTTCTGTTTGATCTTTAGCAGTACCGTGGAGAGGTGAGGCAGAGGGGAAAAGGTGAAGGACAGGGCATCCACTTTCCAAGCTTGTTTGTGGGGAGTCCTTGTGCAGAATTTGTCCAATTGGTAATTCTGGGTGGAGGCAAAGGTCTATCTCTGGGCTCCCCCATTTGTTTCTCAACATGTTGAATGTCTTTGTTTCCAGTTTTCACTCGTGTGGGTCCATGACATGTCTGCTTAGGTCATCTGCCGGTGTATTTAGCTTTCCTGGCAGGAATTGAGCCTGTAGGTGCATTTGGTAGCTCAAGGCTGTGTTCCACAGAGCCATGGCTATTCTTTAGAGAGGGTATGAGTGGGTTCCTCCCTGCTTGTTTATTTACCACATAACAGTGGTGTTGTCTGTCTTTACCAATAATTGTCCTGGAAGAATGTGATCCCTGAAGGCTGTCAGAGCATTCTGTACAGCTAACATTTCTTTTTGATTGATATGCAGGTGCATTTGACTTGGGTTCCATTTGCCCTGAATGCACTTCCGTGCCAAGTGAGCCCCCCCATGCATAGTCTGATGCGTCTGTTGTTAGGGTTTGGGCAACAGGGGGGTGGAGTGAATGGCAGTCCCTTGTTTTGGTGGCAGACCTCTGCCCACCAAAAGAACTCTATCTGTAGACAAGGTATGATAGGAATCTTTGCTTCTAGATCCTGAGAATGTTGACAGCATAGGCTTTTTAGATACCATTATAGTTTCCTCATATGCAGTCTTGCATATGGAATTAGAAGAATGCAGGAGGCCATGAACCCCAGGGCTTGCAGTATTTTCCTTGCAGATAGCTGGGTCTTTGTGGCCAGTAGTTTGAAGTAGGCTGTCAAATGAACTTGTTTCTCTGGCATGAGGTAGGCCATCTGGGAAGTTGTATTCAAGCTTGCTCCCAGGAATATAATTTGTTGGCAGGGTACAAGATGTGATTTATTTTCGTTTATGGTGTACCCCAGAGAAGTTATCAATTTCTTTACAAATGCCAGGTGGTTCAATAGTATGTCCTGGCTTTCTGCCTGAATTAGACAATCGTCCAGGTATGGGTATATTTGAATATTTCTTTGCCTGCAAAATGCAATGACTGGAGCTAGGCACTTTGTGAATACCCTGGGTGCAGTAGATAAGCCAAAGGGCAGTGCAGAGAACTGATAGTGCATGTAGCCTGCTTTGAAGCATAGGTATCTTCTGCAAGATTCCCTTATTGGGATGTGCAGGTAGGCTTCCTTTAAATCCAGTATTGCCAACCAGGCATCTTTGCCTAGCATAGAAAGCAGCTGATGAAGAGTTAGCATCTTGAATTTTGGGATTTCCAGAAATGTGTTTAGGATAGACAGGTCCAGGATGGGATGCCATGAATTGTCTTTTCTGGGTACCAGAAAAAGTCTTGAGTAGAAACCTTGTCCCCATTCTTCTTCTGGGACAGGTTGAATAGCCCTGATGCTTAAAAGAGAGAGAACTTGCTTTTGAGCCTCTGCCCACTGATTTGGGGGTAGATTTGGCCAACCGTGTGGGGTTGGTAAGGAGTGGAAGTGGAATCTGTATCCTTGGGAAACTATATTTAAAACCCATTTGTCCTGGGTAATGAGTTCCTACTTTTTTGCCTGCAGGGCAATCTTTCCCCCTAAAGGAACAGTCAGTTGAGCAGGGCTTGGAAGGTTTAATGTTAAGTCATTGAGACAGTTTACCATAGGGGCGAGTCTTAATACTCCCTGCGTTGGAAGTGGGAGCCCCCCACTGCTTAGTCCTGTGAGTACCTTGGGACTGCAGCCTGGGTGTTCTCTTAGTTCTGGGTTTGGACTGAGAAGGCCTGGAAGAAGCAGGAACGGACCAATTCTTAGAGGGCCACTGCCTACTAAATCTGGGAGGCTGTACTTGCAGGAAATCTTTAACAGTTTGCATAGATTTAGCTTTTTCCTCCATCTTTTTGAGTACTTCTTCTGCTTTGTTGCCAAACAGGCGGTCTTGGTTTAAGGGAGCATCCAGCAATTTAGCTTTAACATGATCTGGCAAACATTGCTCCTTAAGCCAAGCATGCCTTCTGAGTACAGACCCAGTGACAACAGCCCTGCAGGATGCCTCTAATGAATCAAAACCACATTGCAAAGTATGTTTTCCAACTTGTTCAGCAGGATGCATTAAATCCTGTAAATCTTTATTTTAAGCACAGTCAGGAATCAACATAATTTTCTGTTTAAGCAATCCAGTAATATGCTGCTGATACTTTAACATATGAAAATAGCAGTTTAAGGCCCTAATGGCCAAGGTTGCAGAAGTGTATACCTTCTTACCCCATCTATCCAGCGCCCTGGAATCTCTATCAGAGGGCGTAGGAATTTTGGCAGTAGTAGCCTTAATGCCCTTCAGTCCCTGAGAAATGGTCTCAGGATCCACAGTAGGATTTTTAAAGAAGAACTTCTGAGAGTCAGGAACCCTGTAATACCTATCAGGTTTTCTGGGAGCAGGAGGTAAAGAGTCAGGGGCCAGGCTAGATTCCGAAAAGGCATCATCAACAATGTCCAGTACATGAGGGATAGCTGAAGGCCTGTGTTGGGGCAGGAGTAAGAAATCCCTAAGCCTCTTTTTGGAATCAGAGTAATCCTGGCTTTCCCAGCGAAAATGCTCCCTAAGAGTATACAAGGTTTCACCAAAAGAGAAATCCTCTGGAGGGGAAGCAGAAGGAATGGAGTCCTCTGCATCAGAATCCTCATAGGTAGATAATGGTAAATCCTAGTCATCAGAGGAAACAGAAATTTCAGAGTCCTGATCAGAAGAATCAGAAGGAAAATCAGTCCTAGGTCTCTTAGAGGGGGAAGGGTGGCTTCCCCTGATTAGAGTAATAAGGTCTTCAGCCATTCTTATCATTTGTTTTTTAGGCATAGGGGCCTGACCACGCGGTCTGGGCTTTGGTTTTCTAGGCATGGATCGAGTTTTAGGCCTTGAAGAAGAAGATAGTATCAGTTTAATATGCAAGACAGTAGGCCTGAGTACACCCTCAGAAGCCAGTGCCTGCACAGCGGCTCCGGACCCATCCAAGGTGGAAACATCCGCAGGTTCCACAGTCGAAGAAGCATCTCGCGGCATACCGGACTCTGAATGGGTCTCAGTAGGGGCCTGTGAATCTGAAGTAATGGGTATTAGGGGCTGCGAAAGCGCCTCACTGAGTACCAGCGAACTGGTGACTAGCTTAGGAGAAGCATCGTCAGCAGCTTTGGACCTATGCGGTCTGTCTCTTTCTTTATCTTTGAATTTTTTCTGAATGTCGGTAGTCGGGTGGCTTACCGAAGCCATTTCTGGATAATTGAACAGAGTACCAAAATATTTAGAAACGTAAATAAACCAGTGATGAATAGTTTGAGGTTTGAATAAGGCACAAAACCGACAGAGAGGTACGTCGTGGTCTGGGCCTAAGCAAGGAATGCAGTACGAATGAAAATCTTATGAGGTATTTGCTTTCCACAAGAAATACAATTGTTAACTTTTACTGACATCGGTTTAGAGCAAGAAAAAGGGTTCCCCAATGGAGTACTTAGCTTAGTTGAAGACTTTGGTTCTGAAACTCAAAAACTAAAATTTCAGGAGTCGGCCGACCAGCACTTGCGAACTGCTTCTGCTTCGGGCACTGCATGGCAAGAAAGATGGATGTAATGGCATTGGCTGCATGCTTTACACCCCTGACTACCTGATGTCATGGAAGATGAGACAGCAACCGACGCAGGACCCAAGACTTTGATAATCAGGCCGATTGAGGGCTACTGCAAGCAGATAACCCAAATGTGATGACTGCAACAGTGAAACACGAACATCTGCCAGGAAAGATTAGAGGCCACTCAACAAGAGCTATGTCAACTTCGACTGCCTTTCAGGCCAGATTACCTATGGACTCAATCTGTGCTGCAGTCACATGGGTCAAACCTCATACCTTTTTCACTCATTACAAAGTAGATGTGGCCTCCTGGAACAGGACTTCCTTTGGTTCCACTGTTCTGAAGAGTTTATTCCCTTGAGCCACCCAAGAAAGAAGGTGCTAGGGATGCTGTCCCAGCCAGCAAGAATGAAGGCAAGATAGGACAACATAACATTAAGTTATGTGCTCATCATAACGTTCCATGTTTGTTGTCTGTAATCTCACCTTCATTCTTGCGTCCCACCCTCTTTCCCTCAACCTTCACTCCTGGAGGATCGTATGGAAATTTTTATTGGTTATGAATTGTGTTCTCTGCTTCCCTTCTTGCCTGTTGACACATAGAGCTAATAACTATTTCCATTGGGATTTTGTTTATGATTTCAAATGTGTTACTATTTTGCAAACAAGATCTGGGTTATCTTCCTTAAGCATAATGGGATAGGGTATAGCCTCGAGCCAGTGGAAGCTCTTGAGCTTTAGTAATAGGCTGAGTTGGAACCAATGCTCAGTTTTAAGCCAAACCAGCAAGAATGAAGGCGAGATTATAGACAACAAACATGGAACGTTATGGTCAGTACATAACTTCTTATTTTCCAGGAAACAACATGGAAGGGAGAAATTGTGATTCAAGAAGTCACAAGGGCCATTCCAGGATTCACAGGCAGAGTTTTCCACCTAGAGGCAGAGGGAGCAATAACCAATTTGGCAGATGCCACCCACGTGGCAGAGGAGGTCTGCAGAACCAAGGATCTTGAGATTCTTTCTCAGACGATCCTTTCAGCACTCCTGAACAGTTGCCCAACTGTCCCTCTCTGGAGGCAGTCAGGGGGTGCTTATCCTTGCACCTAAATCCCTGGCTAGCCATTACAAATGACTGTTTGGTGCAAAGATGATACAGAGGATATTACATTCCCTTTTTCAGAACTCCCATTCCAAAGAAAAATCTCCCCGATATTCCACTCAATCAGAGGGACTTAGCAGCATAAGAAATTGCAAAGCTGTTCAAGAAATCACAAAGCTGTCAGAGAAAAGAGTCATCCAGAAGGTCACATCAGACCAAACATGATCCAGAATCTACTTAAGGTTCTTTTTCTTGACCAAGCCTGTAAAGAACTCAAAATTCTGGATGGTCACAGTACAGTCCATTCTACCTCTTCTTCAAAAGGATGACTAGATGTGCTCAATAGACCTTCAAGACACATACTATCATAACAAAATGAACAGGCGCTCATGAAGGTTTCTCCAGTTCTGGCTGGGAGCCAGTCATTATCAGGTCAGAGCTCTGCCCTTTGGTCTCACCACAGCCCCCAAGGTATTTACCAAATGCATGGTAGTAGTAGCAGCTCACCTGAGACTGCTCCTATTCAGAGTGTTTCTTTACCTAAACAACTGGCTCCTAACCATATCAACCATCCATCTATTCCTCCAAGACAGGGATTATTTGCTTCACAAAGAAAATACACTAGGAGTCACAATAAATTCCACAAAGTCCCAACTACAACCAGTTCAAGTGATAGATTTTATAGGAGGACATCTAGACATACTTAACTGCCTAGATCTCTTATGTTCAAACATAATTCAGTCCTTGAGATTGCATATCCGGTAAATACTAGCCATTCCTTCTCCACCTACAGAATCAGTTCTCAAAGCACTAGGTTCAGTGGCTGACATCGTGACACTGATTCCTACAGCTCGCCTACACATGAGGATTCTTCAGTGGACCCTAGCAGTACAATGATCTCTACAGTTATCCTCTGAATGATCTCATCAAGATATTTCGAGTGTGCAAGAACTCCCTTTCATAGTGGCTTCACATGAGGGACATCAAAGAAGGATGTCTGTTTATTTTTCCTCTACCTATCTCCACGTTGACCATGGATGCATCCCAGTTAAGGTGGAGGGGACATTACTTGGGACGTGTTGTTCAAAAGAAGTGATCGACACAGCAGACCAATCTGCATATAAATGTCCTAGAGATGAGACCAGTGCTCCTAGTGTTGCAAGCCTTACAAAACTTTCTACCTCTAGGGATGATTGCAGTTCAAACAGGCATGTCTGTAGTTTGGTACAGCAACAAACAAGGGGGAACCAGGTCGTACCCCATCTGTCGAGAAGCAATGAGAGTTTGGCAATGGGTGCTCTACTCCTACCACTTTTTAGTAGCAATACACATTCCGGGGAAATCCAACATCCTAGAGGACAAACTCAGCAGAACCCTTCTGATGCCTCACAAATGGTCACTAAACCAATCTGTGGCAAACTTGAGCTTCCTCAAATGGGGTCAACCTTGCTGTGATCATTTTGCATCCCCTTCCAACAACAAATGTAGGAGGTTTTTTTGCCCTGATCCCTCCTCTGGGGCAGTCACCAAGAGATGCTCTAGTCCATGTTTGGCCCTCCGATCGCATTTATGCTTATCCCCCTCTACCTCGCATTCCAAAGTTTCTCTAGAAAGCACAGAGTTTGAAGAGCAAAATGATCCTCATTGCACCCTTCTGGCCTCAACAGGTTTGGTTCTCCTTTTTTTCGTGTCACCTGATATGTCCTCCCTGGACACTGGACCCAAGTCCAGACCTTCTTTCTCACCCTTCAGGACAAACTCACCTAGATTTGACAGGTCTCAAACTGACCACATAGTTGCTCCAGTTCCAGTGATGGCTAGACTTTCCAGGCTTTCTACTCTATTTAAAGAAATTCTAGTATGTTCACATAAAGCTTCCATGAGAAAGATTTACAAGAGCAAATGGAAAAGGTTCTCCATTTGGGCTCACCAAAAACATGTGGATCCTTTTACTGCTCCCATTCCAGGAGTTCTTGACTTCCTTGCTTCAATTTTTCAGAATGGAGCAAGCTATTCCTCTGTAAGGTAAAGTTAGCAGCCATTTCTAATTACCACATAGGCGAAAGTTCTTCATCTTTGGCTTCTTCCAAATTGTGTAAGGCCTTTCTCAGAGGTACCTTCTTGCTTAGACCTCAATTTAAAGAACCTACTCCTCAGTGGGATCTTACTATGGTCTTACAAGCTCTATTTTGCTCTCCCTTTGGACCTTCTGCCAAAGTAGATCTCAAATTCTTATCATGGAAGAGTCTATTCTTGGTGGCTATAACCTCCACTAGGAGAATTTCAGAATTACAGGTGCTCTCTTCCAAACCACCATATCTGATTTTCCATAAAGACAGAATCACCCTACATACAAATCTGACCTTTTTACCAAAGGTTGCCTCTGAAAATAATACAATCAATCCATCAGTCTCCCTGTATTTTTTTCCTAATTTTGAAAACAAAGGCAAATATACCCTCACCTGTTAGATGTACATGGGCAGTTACATTTTTATTTGGACAGAACAAAGGCCTTCCAAAAATCTGACCAATTATTTGTTTCCTTTCTGAAGGTGAATTTGGGGAAGCCTGTATCCAAAGTAACCTTAGCTAAACAGATTACAGATTGCATTTCTTATGTTTATTCTGCAAAAGGTAGCATGCCTCCTGGACATGTGAAAGCACATTCTACAAGGTCGATGTCCACCCCAGCAGCTTTTTTGGTCTTAGAGTATCTGTTGATGATATTTGTGCAGCCACCTCCTGATCAAATACTCATACCTTTCTTACACATTACAAGTTGGATACTGTATCCAGAACTAGAGCATCCTTTGTATCTGAAGTGCTTCGGAATATCCTTCCATGAAGACCACCCAAGAGATATGTAGCTGGAGACTCTGTCCTACAGGTTGGGGAACAAATGAAAATGACAACTTCGGATAAAGAAGTTATGTATTCACCATAACATTCCGTCTGTGTTGTTCATTTTCATTTTTACTCAACCTTACCCCCCCACCCCCACCTCCCTGTCCCTTCTGGGAAGATTTACAGAGGTGTTTCAGAAACCACTGTTCCTTTTGAACTCCTGATTTTATCCTTTTTCTTTCTTATAATAATTTTATATACTTTCATGTATTCATTATGCATATACAGCTGCAGCAAACTGAGGTAATCTGGAGGACAGGGGCATTATGGGTAAGGGAGGGGCTACAGAGTCAGATCCATAAACTATAGAAATGGCCTAGTCAGATCAGAGGTTTGGATCTGAACCCACAGGTTGAGGAAGAATGAAAATTAACAACACAGATGGAACGTTATGGTGAGCACATAACTTCTTTTTTTGAATGGACACCATCTCAGAAGCACTGATGGTCTGCAGAACCAAGGATTCCATAGCTATAGTTATCCCCTTTGGGAAAAAACATGTACCGGTGAATTACCACATAGGTGGCAGCACACTAAACACCAAAAGTTTGATAAAAGACTTAGGGGCACAGGTGGGCAGTGGTCTCACCTTTGATAACCACATCGCCACAACAGTCAAGAAATCCTTCTATGTGGCACACCTCATCACTAAGGGCTTTTCATCCAGAAAAAAGGAGGTCATTGTCCCACTGTACTCATCCCTCATTATACCCATTATAGAATACAATGCCCTATTTGGTATGTACCTCTCAAGACATCTGCAACAACTGGAAAGGCCGCAGAAATACATCACTAAAAGAATCACAGGCTTAAGCAGATGCCCTATGCTGACCATCTAAAAAAACTCCACCTATACTCTGTCGCATATCGCCTACTCAAAGGCAATCTCTGCTTAACATACAAGGCCATGTCAAACCCAGAGCTGTTGGACATGCTACAATTAAAGAAATCCCAATCCCTCAGAGACACATGCTCCAGGAATCTAAATCTTGCCATCAGAATGAACAAAACATGCTGGAGGGATAGGTTCCTGACCCAGAGACTCCCCAGACTCTGGAATAGACTGCCCATACATGTCAAGCAGAGCACCTCTTTGGCCGTCTTTAAAAAGAACCTTGATGATTGGATGGGAGATAGGAAATTCACCCCGGGGGTCGCCCTGCTAGACAGGGGTCTAGGGAAGTGAATACTGTGGGAAGAAATAGCCAAGGAATTGTTATGGCTAGGCTTGTATAGGCCCTAGGGCTGATAGCCTAGTACCAACCTATGAACCCTTTTAGGGATCCAGCCACAAAATCCCTGAACACTTGAGTTATTGTTCTTCTTTGGAAACAGATGGGGACTGGATCACCTTACATCTCCATGCAGGGAAGGCCATCACATAAGAAAGATGGATGAGCAAGCTATATCTGGCTGTTACAAGATACCACTCCCTTTTACACTCAAGGCCAACTTCTCTTCCTCTTTTTCCTACTCCATTAGAAGGTCATGGCCAAAGTAAAGGTTGTAAACCAGTTACAAAAAAGAGCTGCCCAAGAGCTTCAACCAGACCAGAAAGTTTACAGGTTTTTTTGAAGATTCTTTTTGGTACCAAAAAAGACAAAAGAGTTCAAGCCCATTCTAGAGTAGCAAAAAGTCAAATTCTGGATGTTTATGGTGCATTCAATCCTTCCATGTCTGCAGGATGGTAAATTGAATGCACTCTTTGGACATCCAAGATGGCTATCTTCACATTAAAATAGCCATGGCATCTAGGAAGTTCCTACATTTCAGGATAGGGGCCAGCCTTAGTCAGTTTAGAGCCCTCCTGTTTGGTATTACCACAGATACCCTGGTATTTGTAAAATGCTTGGCAGCAGCTGCAGCTCACTTCAGATTGTGGCAGATAGGAATTCTTTCCTGTTAGACTGAGTGCTGATTCAAGAATGGAATTTCTTATTGCAGCTGTTCCTTTTCTTGAGAATATTAGCAAACACTGTAAAGTCCTAGTTGAAACTTCTGAAAGCTCAGATATTCATCATTTGTCACCTTCGCACAGGGAACTGCTTAACCAGTCTTCCCTTGGACAGAATTTCCTCCTTTCACTCAGCTGTATGGAGTGTATTGTCTCTTCCAGTAGATTCTACAGACTTATGCCTCATGATTTTGTGGGTAATGGCAATTTGTATATTTCTAGTTCCATTCACCAGATACCACACAGATGTTCTTCAGTGGACATTAAAGGTACAGTGGTTACAAATGTCAGATCCTATATTCCACCTTAGTCATGTTTCTCAGAAGGGCTGCTAGCACCTTTGCTGGTGGCTGTGCACACAAAACCTATCTTAGGGCTATCTCTTTATCCTTCTTTCTCCCCCCACTGTTATGGTTAGCACAGATGATTCTGCCCTAGGATGGAAGGGCATTGTTTAGGACAATCTATGAGACATGATCATATCAAGGTCCTCCTTACTCATCATTGTTGTTGAAGGCTCTTCATGACACCACTCCAGAGTGTAATTGCCAACCACTCCAACAATATGGTGGTCGTGTGGTATTTAGACAAACCATTCATATGTCCTTTCTTAGAAGTTAAGAGAATAGGGAAATAGGCCATGTCAACTCATCACTTTCTCATAACAGCACATAATCAGGGACATGCCAACAGTCTTGTGAACATGCTCATTTGGTGCTCATTCACCACTATTGCCCCACACCCATTCATTCAGTGACAAATATAATATTTTGCCGCTGGTAAAGCTGTGCTGTCATATGTTTGCAACTCCAACCAATTCCAAGAGCAGCAGCTTCGGCTCCCTAATCCCTTCTCAGCCACAGACTTCTCTGGATACTGTAGTCCATTAGTGGTCCCTGGTTTCTTTTATGCCTTTTTTTCCTGTTCCCCTGCTCATAAAATGTACAGAAAGCCAAAATGAACAAGACCAATGTCATTCTCATACCCTCTTTCTGGCCACAACTAGTGAGGTTCCCACTTGTTTGGCTTTTTCTCATGAAGAGGCATCTTTTCCTCAGACCTTATAAAAGTCTATTAACTCAACCATTCAGCAAGCCTGTTATTTGGCTGAAAGCATTATGGCAAAAAGAGTTCCCAGAGGATTGGGATTCTGGAAAATACCATTTGGGACAAAGCCATATTCAATATTTCATAATGAAGTGATTGAGTTGCTTGATTGTGTGGGTTGTGATTTGATGAGACTAATTATTAGGGAACATGAACGTTAATTACAAAAATTAGACCAGGAGATTAAAATAATAAATGCCAATTTGGAAAAGATTTATTGTTCAACGCTTATAGGGATAAATATGATAATGTTTTTAGGAAAATTGACAGAATTATGGCAGAGGATAAAGAAAGAAAGAAAGAAAACAAAAGAAGTTTTTGAGGGATAAAAATGAAAATAAGAAAAAAAGCTTACCACATTCCTATTGCACAAAAAATAAGTTTATTAACTGGGATATAATTTAAGGGAATCTTCTGTGAGGCAGTAGATGGATCCTAACAATGATGATGTGAGTTTTGTGAGGGGAAAGTCTGTCTTTAATAGTTTTTTAAACTCTGTGGCAATTCGCAGATCCAAGAGGTTAGCAAATCAGATAAAAAAGATGGCGTCTCAACAGAGTTTTCAGAGAAAGAGAAAAGCAATCAAAAAGGAAAAGTTACAGCAACAGCAAATAATGACTGTGTATAATATTGGAAATAATTGTATCGCCCTCCATTGCAATTCCTAGTCTATAAATGAATTTAAGATATTTAATCTAAGTCAGTTTTATGTTTGTGAAGGACATATTTCCTTGTTAAAGAAGGGATTTAAGTTTGTACCCGATTTTAAAACTGATGTAGTTAAGATGATAATTAATTTAAAATTATTTGTTAGTAATTTGAATTTGAAGCTGCTTTTTGAATATAATGAAAGTTCTTTGCCTTTCAATAGTGTGTCTCTTAAAAAGAAAAGTGTTTACATGCCTCCATCCCACACAGTGGTTAATGATTTTGAAAAAGTGTTTAATAGAACTCTATGTGGGAAGTGGGGTTTGAGTGCTGACAACCTTACAAGGCAAGAACAGGAATTATTGAATAATCTTATGAGTAGCAAGAGTATAAGGGTAATGAAACCCAATAAAGGTAGTGGGGGTGATTTAGGATTATGTTAACTATTCATTTAAGATGCATTAAAGTTTGAATGATGAAAACACGTACAATAGGGTGTCATGAAATGAAGTGAATATGTCATATGCTAAAGTTGATTATTTACTAGCTGATGCGAGAAGTCAAGGTAGAATTACTAATGAAATATATGAATTTGTTATGGTCAACAGACCAGTGATCCCTTTGATATACGGGATCCGTAAAACCATAAAAATTGTATGGACCCCCTTGAGGCCAATAGTAGCAGTGCATGTATAGAAAACTGAGTTTTTAGCTGCTTTTGTAGATGTTAAATGCAAGGATGTGGTAAAAGAATACAATTATTGTTATGTGAATCATAGCACTTATTGGAAAGATTGAATAATCTTAAGTTCAGTGAAGATGTGTATTTTGTTAGTGTGAATGTGTCTAATTTATTTTCAGTTATTCCACATGGTTTGGGATTAGAATATTCTGCAAACGTGTTGATGAGGCAAAAATATGACAACAAAAAGATTTTTGTGTTGTATGAATTTATGGAGATGGTACTGACAAATAATTTTGGTTTCTTTGATGGGGAATATTTTCTTCAAATGACAGGAGTGGCAATGGGAGCAAAATGTGGCCCCTTATTCGTAAATATGGTCTTAACTGCATGGAAAAAAAACAGTCTGTGCTTAAGTCACTGTTGTTTAAATATGTATATGCATATTTTAGAGTTTTGGATTATATTTTTATTCTGTGGAACAGTGACAAATCAAATTTGATGAATTTAATTGATTATTTTAATAGTGCTGCATAATTTTTGAAACTTACCTATACATTTGTCTTTTTTAAAAAAGATTATTTGGATGTAACTCTTTTGAAACATTTAGAAAAATGAAAATGTATTTCCAATGCTTTTCGTAAAGAAACCTTTTCTAACTCCTGTTTACATTTTGTCAGTGGCCATCCTTTCTTCCAAAAAGGAAATATAGTTGAAGGCCAAATGGTGCATCTGTCAACATTAATTAGTGATGATTATATGTTTGTTTTAGAAATTAAATGAATAACTGGTACATTTTTAGAAGAGATTATCCCCTTTCTTTACTTGAAGAAATGGAAAGGTTTATTGTACCTATTTTGGGGGTTAAAATGTTCCAGTGTTAAGAAAAGAAAGGTTTCAAAATAAAAGGGCTGTGATGGTCCCCTATAATAGGAATGTTGGAAAAATAGTTAATATATTGAAAACAAATTGGAAATTGTTTTTTACTCATGAATTAAAATGAAGCTGGGTGATCTGCCTCAGTTTATATTCATTGGGGGTAAAAGCCCTGATAGAATACTGGGAAAAAGGAAAAAGTGATGATTTAAGAGAGCAGTATAGGTCAAAAATGTCCAAATGTGGATGTACATTTTGTAGATATATTAATGATGTCCCATATGTGATTGTGGAGAGTTTTGATAAGACCATGGCAGGACCTGGCTTATGTAATTGTAATTCTGTAGGTATTATATATTTGGCAACCTGTGTTTCAATCTTTTATGTGGGTAAAATAAAAAGAAGATTGAGAGAATATATGAACATTCTGATATTAAGAAAAAGGATAACATGTGACGGAGTGTATGGAATTTAAAAAGTATTCATTTTTTGTTATTGATAAAGTGACTCAGGATTTAAGGGAAGGGGATTTTGAGAATATATTAGAATATAAAGTGTTAAAATGGCAAATTAGATTATATGCCAACAATAAGCCTGCTTTGAATGGCATGTTATCTTTAATGAGTGTTTTGAAATAGAGGTCAATTATAGTGTAAACAATTTATTAGATTTTTAAGCATAAGGTCTACATCTTTAGTAATGAAATTTGATGTTGTTCTTAGCTGGTGTTTTTTTCTTCTTCTTCTAAGCTTAAAAGATTGTTTGCAGCCTTTATATTTGGACAAGCTATTGTAATTAATATTAATGAACTTTTGATTGTGATTGGATGATGAATGTATATGTGAAGAATGGACTGGAGTTAAAGACATGCTCTGAAGAATTCCCAAACTATGTAAGGGATAAAAGTGCTTAGTATTGTATGATTTTTGGTGGTATTTTTATTCACTAAAGTTGTTATTGGTCCTTTGCCTTCTTTTGATTCAGCAAGCCTCACCAGACCTTCTACAGTCTGTCAAACTGACTGTGGTTTCTCCAATTACATTAATAGCCAGGGAACTAGTGTACCCATCTAGGATGGTCCAGAATCTTCTGCCAGTCCACAAACCCTCTACTGGAAAACAGTAGAATGATAAGTGATTTAAATGAATAAAGTTTTCTGCATGGGTGACTAAGCAGAGGATTGAACCTTACTTGACATTTGTGCCTGAAGTTCTTTAGTTCCTAGCCAATATTTGTGATAAAATGTTTCACTTCATTGCCATTACTTTCACCAAGGTTTAAACCCCTCCTCTCTGACGTCATTTGATGTTATGTAGTCCTATCTTGCCGTAATTCTTGCTGGATGGGTTCGGAACTGATCCTTGGCTCCGACCTGGCAGATACTAAAGCTCAAGTGCTTTTACTAGCTCAAGGCTATTCCCTATGCCATGGTGTCTCACAGCAATTCCCCAGATCTCGTTTGCCGCAAAAGCTTCGAGGTTGTCTTACTGGCTCGTTGGCTAAGTAGAATTTTTCGATAATTTTTGATATTTTTGACTGTATTTCTTCACTTTTTTCTATTTAACTAGTTTTTACTTATTATCTGAGTGATTGTAGTGAGTGCTTGCTCCCCTGTTCCCCCTTTCTTAAGGATTGCACGGCCCATTTTAGTTAGAGGGCTGTAGTTGCCCGTTTAAATTAGAGGGCCTTTCCTCTCTGAGTGCTAGTCCTTCTCTTTCTATTAAAACATATATATATATACACACACACACACACACACACACACACACACACACACACACACACACACACACACACACACACACACATATTTTTCTCCTTATAGTTCTACTATTGCCTTTTGTTGTTGTATTGTTATTTCTGCTTAATAGAAATATGTCTAAAGAGAAAGACAGAGAACATGAAGAACACCGCCCTTCTGGCTTTAAAAAATGTGACAAATGTTCTCAAAAAATGTCATTGACTGACAGTCACACCAGCTGTGTGTACTGTCTTGGAGAGGCTCATTTACAAGAACCCTGTACTTTCTGTCATGCTTTCAGTACTAGGGTTCTTAATGAAAGGAAAAAGAAACTACTAGATAGGAGCCTTATGGCTAGTTCCTTCCAAGAACAGCTGGAACAAGGTCAGACAGTCCTCAAGACTCATAAAAGTAAATCTCCATCAGTACCGGCTTTGGAACCATCTAGGAAATCTAAAGTGATGGAGCTGAAGAGTTCTGGCTCTGATTCTGCTTCTTCAGTCTCAGTGCTGTCTGTTTCATTGGTACCGAGACAACCTTCTCTGTCCAGACACTCACCTATTTTGGAACCGGTTGGAGGAGATCTCCATCTATCTCTACTCATTCCTCCAGGACACTTTCTAATGAGGATGTTGAGCGGGTGGTGAAAAATCTGCTCTGTGACCCGGCACAGGCAAAAATTTTAGCTCCACTGGACCCAAAGGCTTCAGAGCCATCCAATCGTCAGGCTACTGCTCCTCCTCCGACTGCTTCTCTCTTGGAGTCTAATGCTTTGGGTCCTTTAGTGCTGGAACCTTCGGTTCCAATAATTCTTCTTGCTTCCTCAGAACTGATAAGTCTTTCCTCATCGGCCCAGTCTGGAGCCGAGGTGGTCTGGGAGCTGACACTCTTAGGTCAACTCCAAGACGGATAGTCATCCCGGTTTTTCTTTGGAACTGACCCTCCCTCTTAGTGCTTTGGCTCCTGTGAGCTCGGCTCCCACATCCACTTTGGAACCTGTCCCTCCTGCTCGGAGTCGACCTTCCATTTCCTCAGAGCAGAGGTCTTCTTCAGAGCAGGGTGGTAAGGCTTTCGAAGCCATAGAGAAAGCTTTGTCCAGTGCCAAAGCCCTGCCATTGGACCCAATGTCCTAACAGCAGCTGGTAGCAACCTCTTTTCCCCCTCCTGCCCCTAAGCATAGGTAACCAGAGCCCCATTGGAGGTGTCCCCTCTTCCAAGACCTCCCCAGATTATCCCACTGGAGAGGTCCCTTGGAAGAGACTTTGTAAGAGGAAGCACATTGACTCACCTGAGTCTGTCACTTTGGACACTGATTTGGATGAGCCAGAAGGGTCCCCAAGATCCCCCTCTGCAGATGTCTCCTTTGTGGACATCCTTAAAATCCTTAGACAAAGGGGTGATTGGAAGACCTCTAACCCTACTGAGGATGAATCAGTGTACCTTGAGGCTTTTGGTTCCCGACCTTCCACCTCCTGGGTGACACCACCATATGACCAGCTTTTAGGAGTCATATCCTGGAAAGCTTGGACCTCCCCGGACACAGTGGAGCCTGTCCCGAGGTAGTCAAACAAATTTATGACCACTCCGAAAGACAAATCTTTTCTATCTAAGGGAGTTCCTGTGGATGCTATGGTGGCAGCAGCGGCCACAAAGAAGGAGTTGTCAGAGACGTCCTCAAATATCCATCCTCCTAATAAAGAGTCTAGGATGATGGATAGGTATGGAAAGCGTACCTTTTCTTCAGCAGCATTTACCTTACGATCACTGAATTACCTGTCCTATTTTACAAGACTTCAAAGGGATCTCCTCAAGGAGTTGGGAGATACCCTTCAGGGTTCAGTAGCTTCGGGATCCACTGACAAGGTATCTGCACAGCTTTCCACCCTTACCTCTATTGCTAACTCCTCCATGAGGATGATTTCCTATGCAGCTGATGGAGCGAGCAGGACAGCTGCAGCAGGGATCTCTCTTAGGAGACATTCCTGGATGTGTCTATGCAACTTTATGGAATCCTTTAAGTCTTCCTTTACCAATGTCCTCTTTGATGGTTCAACTCTTTTTGGACCTCAGGTAAAAGAGACTTTGACCAGGTGTGAGCAGGAAGGGAAAACCTTATCTGCTGTCGGAGTCTGTTTCTCCCTTCCTTCTCGACCCTATCCCAAGGGTAAAACAGGAGGGAAAATGTGGTTCTGTAAATCCCAAAAAGGTTTCCCTCAGGCACAAGGTCAGCCCTCCCCTAGGGGAGGTTATAATGGAAGACGCCACGCTCGAGGCAGAGGGGGTCCACAACACCAGGGTGATAGAGATGCTTTCTCTGATCATCCCTTTCATTGCCTCTGAGGGGTTGCCCGACTGTCCATCTCTGGAGGCAGTCGGGGGTCATCTCTCACTGCACCCAAGCACCTGGCTACAATTTTCCCAAGATCGATGGGTACAAAATATAATTTCCAGAGGTTACCTCATTCCCTTTGTTTCCAATCTTCCTGTAAATTGGTCTTTACCAGATGTGCCACCCATTCAATTAGACCATGCAACATCAGAGGTCATCTTGTTGCTTCAAATAAGAGTCATCCAAGAAGTCCCCACAGAACAAATAGGATCCGGAACTTGCTCACAATTCTTTTTAGTTCCAAAAAATACCGGGAACTGGAGATCAGTTCCAGATTTCAGCAAGCTAAACAAGTCTGTAAAAAAATCGAAGTTCTGTATGATCACTCTGCAGTCAATTTTTCCATTTATCGAAAAAGACAATTGGATGTGCTGCATAGATCTTCAGGATGCGTACTATCATATCAAAATGGACAAGGGCTCCAGAAGACATCTACGCTTTCAGCTGGGAGACAGTCATTTTCAATTTCGAACACTGACATTTGGCATCACTACAGCCCCCAAAGTGTTCACCAAATGTATGGCAGTGGTCACGGCTCACCTGAGACGTCAGGGATTCTAGGTGTTTCCGTACTTAGATGACTGGCTCCTCACTGCTACCAACAAGCGTCAACTAATCCGAGCCAGGGCCGAGACTCTATCCTTGTACGCCAGATTAGGGATTACAATAAATCTAAAAAAAATCTGCCATGTTTCCATCGCAGTGCATTGTCTTCTTAGGCTCAGACATAGACTCAACCACAATGACAGCAAAGCTGACACCAGAAAGGATAGAATCTTTGCACAACCAAGTCAGATTCTTGCTGAAAAAAGGCAAAGTACAGGCCAGGATAGTTCTTTAAGTTCTAGGGACTATGGCATCCACCATTCTCTTAGTTCCCTTAGCCCGTCTACACATGAGAGTACTTCAGTGGCTACTATTTGCCCAGTGGTCAATGCAGGATCTACCCTTGTCCCACCAAATACTCATCACAAACTCCTGCAAGAAGGATCTAACATGGTGGTTACATACAGATCAGCTTTATCTTGATCGTCCCCTTGTTCTCCCTCAACAAAATGCAGTCTTGACCATGGACGCTTCCCAGATAGGGTGGGGGTGCATTATCTGGGAATGACAGTTCAAGGTATCTGGCAGGATCACGAGAACAACTTGCACATAAATGATCTGAAGATGAGAGCAGTGCTATATGTGTTGCAAGCACTTCACAGTTCTCTTCCCACTGGGACAATTGCTGTTCAATCAGACAACATGTCTGTAGTGTGGTACATAAACAAGCAAGTCTTACCCACTTTGTCGAGAGGCACAAAGGGTATGGAAATGGGAGATGGACATTCAGTGCTTTCTGGTAGCAACAGACATTCTGGGGAAGTCCAGTGTGATAGCAGACAAACTGAGTCGAGCAATTCTGATGCCTCATGAGTGGTCCCTGAAAACAGAAGTTGCAGAAGAGATTTTCCGCAAATGGGGCCAACTGTGCTGCGACCTATTTGCCACGTACATGAACACCAAATGCAGCAACTACTTTGCCCTCATTCCCCATCCAGGGATGTCACCCAGGGATGCTCTGGTCCACAGTTGGCCTCCGGGACTTCTTTATGTTTCCACCCTTTCCCCTCATACCAAAAGTGATCGAGAAAGTAAAACTGTTGAAGAGTACCCTGATCCTCATTGCTCCTTACTGGCCTCGCCAAGTCTGGTTCCCCTTCCTGTGGCCCTATCTCTTGGAGGCACCATGGATTCTGGAACCATCTCCAGACCTTCTGATTCATCAATCAGGACAGTTCCATCCTACCATCCAAACCCTGAAATTGACAGCATGGCTGCTCCAGTTCCAAGAATAGCCAGGTATATATCCCTTTCTCCTACCATTAAACACATTCTCATTTCTTCCCACAAACCTTCCACCAGGAAATTATATTCCAGCAAATGGAAAAGGTTTTCCATTTGGGCAGCTAAACAAGGCATAGATCCCTACTCAGCTCCCAAAGAGTCTATCCTGTCCTTCCTTGCATCTATTTTCCAAGAAGGAGCTGCAACTGCTACCATTAGAGTTCAGTTGGCTGCCATCTCAAATTATCATTTTGGCAACATGGATAATCCGATTATGTCCCACTCTTTCACTCTTTATGCAAAACCTTTTTGAAAGGAGTCTTCCTTCTCAGACCTCCAATTAGGCAATCTCCAGAGCCCTGGGACTTAAACTTAGTTCTGACCTCACTGATTTCTCCACCTTTTGAACTGTCTTCTTCATCCGACTTGAAATTGTTGTCTTGGAAGACATTGTTCTTAGTTGCTATAACATCTACTAGGAGGGTTTCAGAACTGCAAGCCCTGACCATTCAACCTCCTTACATTATATTCCACAAGGATAGAGTCTCCCTAAGAGCTAATCCTTCCTTCCTCCCTAAGGTATGTTCAGAACATAATCTAAACACAACTATTGAATTACCAGTATTCTTCCCAAATTACAGTAATAAATCAGAATACAGACTACACCAATTAGATGTCCATACAATTCTCCAATTTTACCTGCACAGCACTAAAGATTTTAGGAAATCAGATCAATTGTTTGTTTCCTTCTCAGACAAAAACAAAGTCTTGCCCGTCTTCAAGGTAACTCTGTCTAAATGGCTTTCAGACTCCATCTCATTTGCTTACAAAAATGCTGGGAAACAACTACCTGCTAAAGTAAAAGGCCATTCAACTAGAGCAGTGTCAGCTTCATATGCCTTCAGAACAAAACTCCCAATTGATGCCATTTGTGCAGCAGCAACTTGGGCAAGACCTCATACCTTTGTCACTCATTACAAATTGGATTTGGCCTCCCGGGACAGGTCATCCTTTGGGTCCACTATGCTGAAGAGTTTCTTTGCTTGAGCCACCCGGGATAAAGCTGCTGGGGACGCTGTCCCATCCAGCAAGAATTATGGTGAGATAGGACTATATAACATAAAGAAGTTATGTGCTTACCATAACGTTCCATGTTTGTAGTCCATTTCTATAAATAATGATAAAAACACTCAACTACGCACCGATAGCTCCAGTTTATTAAATAGAATGAAACGTAAGTGCTTTCACGACCACACACTGTCGCTTCATCAGACAAAGAAAAGTACGAAATTCAACAATGTATATAGCCATACGTAATTAATTAATCAATCAACTCTTAGTATCAATTAAGACATACTAAATCATCTAAGCTATCTAAAACCAAAGACATTATTTACAGTATTTAAAATCTGGGAAATCTAGAAAACCTATACATATGTAAAAAAATATAATAAAGTTAAACAAATTGCATACGAATCAATGTTAAAGTTTCCTAGACTTAAAAAGTTTAAATGAAAAGGCACCATTTAAACTTGGATGCCTGTCTGCATTCAGTAACAGTATCCATTTTTGTTCAACTGCCTCAGTAGCATTCTCTATATCACCTCCTCTGGGATTCTTGTCTACAACATGGATGACAAAAAACCTGAAACTATGTGAAGGATCTATTTGTTTCACATGATTAGCTAGTGCATTATTTTCTTTTTTGTTTTTAATATCTCTGATGTGTTCTAAAATTCTGTCTTTAAACAATCTGTTAGTTTTTCCTACATTTTAAACAGAAAGCAAAATAGACTATATGCATGGTTCTGCAGTCAGCATAATAATTTAGATTAATAGTAAAATGTTTAAACGGATGTGTATATACTGCATTCAAATAGATATACTGACAGGCAGAGCAATGTCTGCAGGAAAAAATACCTACTTGTACTGATTCATAAGGTCTATTTATAGTGGGTTTATTACAGAGATGCTGTCTCAGTGACTTGCTGTTCCTAAAAGTAAAAGCAGGTGCATTACTTATCATACTTTTAAGTTCTGGAACTTCTTATAGAATGTTCCAGTTCTTTATTAGAATGTCACAATAATCATTTATATCACTGGAATACTGCAAGACTATTCTAAAATTATCACTATATATACTCTCATTCCTACCATATATTCCTGATTGTCTTGCTTTCTTAAAATATGGTTGGCATTTACCACTTCTGTGTAGCCAAGCTTCATGTATAGCATCATCAATATCTTTTTCAGGATAACCTCTCACTATAAATTCCTGCTTAGTAGTGTTGAGGGCATGTTGTGCATCTAGGTCATCATTGTGTAGTCTCAAAACCCTATAAATCTGACTTTTCAATATATTGTGAGAAATATGTCTAGGATGCATACTATTTTCATGGAGGATGGCATTTTTTTGTAGGTATTCTATAAATGCTACTACATATCTGGTTTAGCTCAGATTTATGGAGAGTCACATCTAAAAACTCTATTTCATTCTCAGAATATTTATAACTGAATTTCAGAAAATTAATTGTACTATGCATATATTCAATAAGTTGTGTTAGTTCTATATTATCACCTTTCCACAGCAGGAAAATATCATCCACAAAATGGACATACCATGCAATGTTACCATAGAATATGTTGGTTTCCGACAAAAATGTGAATTGTTCCCATTGACTTAGGGCTAGATTGGCGTAGCTATTCGCACAAGCAGTGCCCATAGCTACGCCAGTTTTTTGTAGAAAAAACTCATCCTCAAAAATGAAAGCATTATTCTCCAAAATAATTTCTAGCAAAGTACAAACAAGCTTCACACAGTCATCATTGAGACATCTATTTGAAATAAGAAAAGTTCTAATCATATCAATATCCCATTCATTAGGAATTGAGGTAAAAAGGGAATCTCTGTCCAAGGTCACAAACATATAGTCAGTATCCAAAGTAGAAAGTCTGTACTACAGTCTTTCTAAAAAAGTCTTAGTATCCTTTAAAATAGTGTGACAACCATCCAGAAATATATGCAGTGTATTTTCTACATATATAGATAAAGGTTCAGTACACCAACCCCCACCCGATACTATCGGTCTCATGGGTGGGTGAAACTTGTTTTTATGTATTTTTGGTAGGCCGTAAATTTTAGGAATCATAGGATTAGTTGTATTAAAACATTTAAACAAGTTTTCATTTATCAGGCCTGTCATCAAAAGGTCAAAAATTAAAAAAGAAACTTTTTCAGTAATACCAATCAGAATTGGTTTCGATATACACTGATACATGTTGGTATCTAGTAGGAGTACCCTCATTTGTTGAACATAAAGTTCCTTGTCAAGTATCACAATTCCTCCTCCTTTGTCTGCAGGCTTGATGGCAATAGAATGCAAGTTTTTTAGTTCATGTAACGCATTCAAATCTTGTCTGCTCATATTGCGGAAATTCACTTTAGTACCTGTTTCAAATAATAATCTGAATTCAGCCTCACATACTGAAAATAAATGTTTGTATTACTGGATGTGTCACTGGAACAAAAGTACTAGGTCTTTTATAATTAAGGGCAGTGTTTGTGTTGTTGTCATTACCGTTAAACATAGTCTTTAGTGTTAAATTTCTACCTAGTAGTCTCAAGTCCTTAAGTATATTAGCATGGTCTGCACGTTTAGATGGTATAACTGACAGACCTTTATTCAATAACTGAATTTGTTCTGCAATTAGTTCAAGTGAAGACAAATAAAAAAATCAAACCTGAGTCTAAAACCGGCACCTCTTTACTGTTTGTGAATTGCGTTCTGCACTCTGATTTCTCTGAAGTTTGCCTTTTCTTATTAGACTTCTGGACCTGCTCCGGATTGGAAATGTCTTTTTTAGCGAGAAATCTCCCATCTGATTCTTTACTAAAAAATCTCTGTTAACCTTGGGATTAACACTATAATGTTGCATTGTTCTTTTGTTGATGTCAATAAGTTAATTCGTATTAGAGGCAGAAGTATGCAGAGATGTAGAACTGGTGGACTATCCATTATGCTGTCTGACCTTGTTGTAGTTGTCTGTCCACATGGCATAGATAGTATATCAAAGTACCTTTGTTTGTATGTACATAGTTATTGACAGTATAATTACTATTATGTATGTAGCTACTTTCTTGCAAACAAGATCTGGGGAATTGCCGTGCGGCACCATGGGATAGGGGATAGCCTCGAGCCAGTAAAAGCTCTCGAGCTTTAGTATCAGCCGAGTCGGAGGATTGGCTCCGAACCTATCCAGCAAGAATGTAGGCGAGATGGACTGCAAACATGGAACGTAATGATAAGTACATAACTTCTTTTTTGAGGGGCTGGCCCATCTACCTCCTGGGTGATTCTGGCCCTGATGAACTCATTGATTTTCTCTCTTGATCGGTGTGGAAGGAACCTGATTCTGCTGAGCTGATCCCCAAGGGACCAGACAGTATCCTGGCACCACCAAAGGACAGGGAATTCTGGAGCAAGGGAGTAGCAGTTGATGCCATGGTCATAGCGGTGACCATGAAGAACTAATTAACAGAACAAAATTCCCCTGTCCATCCCCCTAAGAGGGAGTCTAGGGTGCTGGACAGAGTTGGGAAGCATGTGGATGCTTCAGTAACCTTTGCACTTCAGTCACTGAATTATATGCCCACTTCAATAGACTCCAGAGGGATTTGATTAAAGAACTTACCAAATCCTTCTCTGGGACCATTACTTCCAAGGCAGAAAGCTCAATTACCTCACAGTTGGCTACCCTACAATCTATTTCAAACTCATCCATGCTGCTGAAGGTACCTCGGGGGATGGGTTCATGTCTGGATGCACCTATGTGATTTCATGGAGCCCTTCATGTCTTCCTTAATCAGTGGTCCCTTTGACGGAAGTTCTTTATTTGGCTCCAAAGTAAAAGACAGGTGTGAGAAGGAAGGTAAAACCCTGCCTGCTGTGGGCATACGTTTTTCAACCCCTCAAAGGACATTTTATAGGAATCAATGAGGTGGTTGAAAAATGTGGTTCAGAAAGTCCCAAGGTCCCTTCCAGTATCCACATGGACATAGTTCTCCCAAGGGCAGAAGGAGGGATTTTAATGGAAGACGCCGCCCACACAGCAGAGGTGGTCCTCAGAACCAAAGATCTAGAGATACATTCTCTGACTGATCCTACAAACGCTCCTGAAAGGAGGCCCATCTGCCCACCTCTGGAGAGAGTTGGGGGTAATTTACCACTGCACCAGGGAGCCTGGCTAGAAAGTACAGAAGATTCATGGGTGCAGAAACCTATTACCAGAGGTTATGTAATGCCCTTTTCCTAACCACCCCCTTTGACAGTAAACAAAATCCATGATGTTCCACCTAATCACAGGGAAGCAGCCGCATTAGAAATAAACAAGCTGCAAGGAAAAAAAAAGAGTCATCCAAGACGTTCCCCCCCAGACCAGAAAGAGTCTGGAATTTACTCAAGATTCTTTTTAGTGCAGAAGAAAACAGGGGACCTGGGACCAGTTTTGGATCCCGGCATTCTTAAAAAGTCAGTCCAGTACACCAAGTCCTGGATGGTCACGGTTCAGTCAATTCTGTCTTTTCTACACAAGGATGATTGTATGTGCTTGATAGCTCTTCAAGATGCATACTTTCACATCAGAATGAACAGGTGCTCCAGGACATACCTATGCTTCCAGCTGGAAGCTAGTCATTATCAGTTCAGACCTCTGCCCTTTGGTCTCACCACAGTCCCCAGGCTGTTCACCAAATGTATGGCAGTAGTAGCAACTCACTTGAGGCTACATGGTTTCTGGGTGTTTCCATATTTGGATGACTGGCTCATAACTACTCCAACCAGGCATCATGTGATCAAAGCACAAGATTATGTACTCCAGTTATGCTATCATCTGGGAATTACTGTCAATCAAAAAATGTCATTAGAACCAACTCGCATCAGAGCATTGTTTGACGAAGTATCTGTAACGGCCTCACTCCCTCTATCAGGAATCCAAATAATTTTTTTCCAGGTCAAAAAGATTATTCAAAGTTATTCTCTTCTAACTCAACTGATCTTTCAACAATAAGGGTTAATGTCTGCTGTGATAATTTTATTTCCACTTAGCAAGGTATCACATGAGAATTCTTCAGTGGACACTAGTGACTCAATAGTTCATTCTTTACCATCCTTTATCTACCCAAATCAAGTTAACTCAGGCCTGCAAGAAATTTCTCCAATGGGGGATATACTCTAATCAGATAATGGAGGTTGTCCCTTTATTCTCTCTCAGCCAAAGGCCAGAGGTACCACAGATGCTTCCCAGACAGGATGGGAGGGGGGGTATTTCTTGGGAAAGACAGTCCAAGGCACATTTTCCCCCAAAGAGGCCAACATGCATGCAAATGTTCTGGAGATGAGAGATGTCCTCCTAGCACTGCAGGCTTTTCAAGACACTTTTCCCTCCAGATCTGTCCCAGTTTAGATGGACAATATGTCAGTGGTCTGGTACATTAACAAACAAGGAGGAACCAAATCTTACCCCCAGGGTCAAGAAGGTATGAGTGTGTAGCAATGGGTGATCTCATCCAATCATTTTCTGATAACAATGCACATTCCAGGGAAATCCAACATGATAGCAAACAAGTTAAGCAGGTCCAGTCTAATGCCTCATGAGTAGTCACTCAGTGAAAGTTTCTGAAAAGATTGTCTGTCAATGGGGCCATCTTTACTGCAACCTATTTGCTTCTCCCCTCAACAACAAGTGCAGCAGTTTCTTTCCCCTGATCTCCCTACCAGGGGAATCACTGAGGGATGCTGTACTCCACAATTGGCCCCCTAATCTCCTCTACGCGTACTCCCCATTCCTCTAATCCCCAAATTTCTTCAGAAAGCATCTCAATTGAAGAATACAGTTATCCTCCTTGCCTCTTATTTGCCTCATCAGATTTGGTTTCCTTCTCTTTGGCCTCAGCTACTACCCCCATGGATTCTGGATGCATTTCCACACCTTCTGCCTCACCCAACAGACATGACACACCTGGACATTCATGGCCTAAAGTTGACTGCACAGCTTCTCCACTTCCATTGATAGTTAGACTACCCAGGCTCTTCTCCCCTGTCTGCCAGATTCTTTTGTCTTCCAAAAAGCTTCCACTAGGAAAACTTACAGACGTAAATACATATTTGTTTTTGGATGCAGCAAAAAGACATTGATCCCTTTTCAGCATCAGTACGTGCAGTTCTTACGTTTTTTAGCTGCAATTTTTAATAAAGGTACTAACTCTTTAACTATTAAATTATAACTAGCTGGTAATTCTGATTTTCACATAGGAATAAATAATTCACCTTTAGCCTCTTCCAAACTGTGTAAGGCCTTTATAAGGGGATCCTTTCTTCTTAGATCCATTTTTAAAGATCTCACTTCCACGTGGAGTTTAAATATTATTTTATCGTCATTGACACAGTCCCCATTTGAACCATCAGCTAAGTGTGAACTAAAATTTTTAAGCTGGAAGCTGGCTAGAAGAGTCTCAGAACTTTAGGCTGTATCTTCTAAGCCTCCTTACTTGATTTTTCATAAGGATAGAGTATCCTTATGAACCAACACATCCTTTCTTCCTAAGGTGGTGTCAGAATCCAATATCAGTCAAACTATCAACCTTCAAGTTTTCTTTCCAAATTCATTAAAGAAAGGAGAATATATATTGCACCTATTGGATGTTCACAGACAGTTATGTTTTTATATGCATAAGACAACACATTTCAGGAACTCAGATCAATTATTTTTCTCTTTTTCGGATTCAAAATTGGGCAAACCAGTTACTAAAGTGACTTTAACCAAATGGTTAACTGATTGTATTTCTTTTGTTTATGAAAAATTGGGTTTGTCTTTACCACAACCACTAAAAGCTCATTCCACCAGGTCTGTGGCAACAACTTCTGTGCTTTTATCCAGATCTTCCTTGGATGATATTTATGCAGCTGCAACTTGGGCTAATACCTTTATTGCTCATTACAAATTGGATCTGCTCAGCAGTGCTCAGGAATATCATTCCTTAGAGTCCTCCCGGGATTCTGGTATCTGGGGACTGTGTCTCATTTGTTGAGTAATGAATGAAAATGACTACATCAGATAAAAAGTTATGTACTCATCATAATGTTCCATCTGTGTTGTCCATTTTCATTCTTCCTCAACTGTCCTCCTTCCAACCCCCTGCCAGTTTGAGTTTTGGAAGGACTGGGAGATGATGATGGAACCAGTGCTCCTTTATTTGAGCTCCAGCTGTTGTTATTTCATCTTCTTTTTGTGTTATACAGGTTTAAAGGGCAGCAAATAAGATCTGAGGTATGTTGGGAGACTAGTGCATTGTAGGTAAGGGAAGAGCTTGAGAGTTTCAGTGTTCTATGAGCTAGAAAAAGCATCCGAGTCAGATCCTAGGGTTGGATCTGAACTCATTTGCTGAGAAAGAATGAAAATGTACAACACAGATGGAACATTATGGTGAGTACATAACTTTTCTCCTCTGGTTGATAAAAATATGCTTGACCCATGTATAAAATTAATGGGACTAAAAACATTTTCACTACTTGTATCTTACTATCCATATACATTTATTTTATTTATTTATTTTACATTTGTTGACCGGGATGATCCGACTGGATACATGTCCGTTTTCAGCAGAGGCCCGGGGAGAAAAGCTCCACATTGACAGTGAGTTACATACAAGTTACATAGATACATATTAATACATTTTGTAATTAAAACATAAGTGGAGAAAAAAACATATCATATATGTAATTAAAAAATTTATCTCAGGAATAGCAGTCATAGACAAGTCATCTTAAGAAAATAGGAGACACGGACAACAGCGTAGTTTTACTTTTACTAGGTTGTCCTCTTATCAAAGGTATAAAAAGTGTCTTAGGTAAGAATAAGAAAAAATGGAGAAATTCTTAAGGGGTTACGAGAAAAAGGTCACGGAAAGTTAAAAAGAAGGATTTTTCTGGATAGAGAAAAAGAAGTCAGCTTTTTGGAAAGGAGTTAATCCAGATATGAGCATTGGCAAAGCCAGTGAGACTGGAAATGGTGGATTAGACTTTTTTTGAAGTGGGGTAGGGAGGTAATGGTGGTGATACTGGAAGGAAGGGAGTTCCATATCTTACCAATGGCATTGGCAAATAGAGCATCGCCTCCTGAGTTACAAAATTTAACTGTTTGAACAAGTGTCCTGTTCGAAGAACGAAGGCTATTTAGATTGATGTATGGTATAATTAAGTTCTCCAGTGCTGGAGACTTTTCAGGGTGTTTGAGTATTTTAAATGCCTCAATGAGTTGGTTCTGTTGGAGAAGGTTTGGGAGTTCTATCCAACCGAGGTTTTTTAGGTTAATACAATGATGGGTTCTATGTGGCGTACCAGTTGCAAATCTGGCAATATGATTGTAAGAACATGAGAGTTTATTTAGGTCAGATTTATTAAGGTTGGTAAGCATTGGGGAGGCATATAGAAGGGTAGAGAGTAAATGTGAGCGGGCAATGGTAACTTTTGCAATTGGTGTTAGAAAAGATTTGATTCTATATAGTGACCCCAGTTTCTTGTTAACGGTTTTAATAGTTTGATTAATGTGGATATCAAATCTGAGTTTATTGTCAATGGTAACTCCTAATAGTTTAGTGTAGGAGTCTGGGGAGATAATCGTCCCATTATTTGATTGTATGGTAAAGGAAATGTAAGAGAGTTTTTGGGTTGGATGGAAGAGTAATAATTTGGTTTTATTTGGATTCAGGATTAGCTGACGTCCTGATAGCCAATTGTCTACTGCTGTAAAACAGCATTGGGTTTTAGATAGTAGGTTATCTAGAGATTTGTCAGAACATACTAATGTCGAGTCGTCAGCATATTGAATACAGGTGGCCTCAGGGATGGCTTTATGGAGGTCATTAATAAAAACTGAAAAGAGAAGTGGTCCCAGTATGGACCCTTGAGGAACCCCAATGGTGTTTGGTAGGAGGTTGGAGAGCTTATTTTGCCAAAGTACTGCTTGTTTCCTACCAGAGAGATAGGCCTGGAACCAATCCAATGTTAGGTTATCCAGGTGGAGATTTCTTAGGGTATCATGAAGTAGTCGGTGGTTAACCATGTCGAAAGCCTTAGATAGGTCCAGAAAGAATGCTGATGATACTTTTTTATTATTCCGGTTATGATTTATTGTGTCCATAAAAGAGAGGAGGGCAGTAGTTGTGCTGTGGTTGGGTCTAAAGCCATGTTGTGAGCTGGTCAGTAGTTTGTTCTGGATAAGATAGTGGAGGAGTTGTTTGTGTATACATTTTTCCATGATTTTGGCCAGCGGTGACATTATGGCTATAGGCCTGTAGTTTGATAATTCAGTGGATGAGCCACCTTTATGGAGTGGGATTACGTAGGATATTTTCCAAATTGAGGGAATTGTAGATTTTAAAATGGTACGATTAATTAGTATAGAGATGGGGTAAGCTATGATGTCTGCAGCTTGTTGTAAGTATTCAGCTGGCAGAAGGTCAGCAGAGAGGGTAGTTGGCTTTAGCTTTTGTAGTAAGGATCGTATAATGGAAGTGGAGTCTGGTTGTAGGTTGAAAGTGTGTAGAGTTTTAGGAGTGAGTTCTGTAACAGGGGAGCCGGTAGCAGATAGTTGGTTAGCTAAGGCTTGGATAGTATCCGTAAAGAAAGTGTTAAAGGTATTGGCTACATCTTCTGGGTTTTTATCAGATATTTTTTCTGGGGTAGGAGTGGAGGATTTGCCTGGATAGAGAAGGTTATTTAAACCCGCCCAGAATTTTTGAGGGTTGTTTTGGTGTTTATTTTGTAGTTGGCAGTAATAATTTTTTTTGTCCATTAATATGGCTTTTTTTGTCACATTTCTTTGCTGCTGGAATTTAATGCGGTCTAAGGGTGATTTGGTTGTATGCCATTTTTCCCAGGTTTTGTTTCTGAGTTTAATTTTGGATTTGGAGTCTTTAGAAAGCCAAGGTGCAATATTTGTTTTAGTTTTGATTAATCTTATTGGGGCATGAGTATCAGGTATGGTTAGGAAAGTGGTATTGAACTTAGAAACTGCCTCTTCTAGGGGGAGATGCTTAAGAGTTGCCCAGTTACAAGATTTAAGTTCCATCTTAAACTTTGAATACATAAACTATTAACTATATATAAACTTACATAAACAAAAGCTTCCATTCCAATTTCTCAGTTTTTGTATTATCTTTTATTTAGTCTCTTCCCCCATATCCGTAGCTGCCATAACATTTTTAATCCATACTCCTGAATACTTCATCTTATTGTGTTGCCATAAATACGGGTATTGCTGAACCAATTTGTGTGCTGGCTTATAATTTACAGCTATAGCCTTTGTTTTATCTTTATTAATTTTAAATCCAGGAAAGACATGAAACTGTTGAGATGTTCCAAAATACTGAGGTGTCCTTTTCCAATTTAATTAGGTACAAAATAATATCATCTGCAGATAAAACCAACTTTTCTTGATTACCATGCTCTTGATTCCGTCTGGAACATCATTGTTCTATTAATGTTGTCAGATGTTTGCATCCCCACATTAATCCATATCTATCAGTTTTGGAAGCACATTTGTTGTTTTAACTAGTATAGTCATATACACTTTATAATAATAGTTTAAAATTGAAATGGGTCTATGTGAAGCTTGGTCTGATGGATCTTTACCATCTTTAATATAATCAACAAAGCTTTCTTCCAAAATATTGTTGTTTCCCCTCATTTTAAAATACTGTTAAACACAATCTTTCAGATCTTTATGACTTTCTTCCCTCCTAACTACAAAACTTCCACAGGAATGCCATCTGTTACTGGATACTTTCCTGAAGATTGGGAGGGAAAGAACCTGGTGTTGGGTTGTTTTATGGGAGTATAATGAGCTGGCAGATTTAAAAAAATTCCCTACAGGGTGATCTGTCAGAAATATTGAGGGAGCAAATAACAGTGACTAAGGAAATGATTCTTTTAAGTTGGAACATAGGATTTGAATTGCCTAGAAATAGTAAGGGCATATTAATTTAATTTGTTTTTTGACAAAAAAGCAATTACTATAAAATGGAAGTCAAAATTTAAACCAACTTTATTTAAGGTATTGAATTTTGTAAAACTGATAAACGAACTGAAGTATGAATCAGTAGAAAAGGGAAGAAGCAGATAACATAGAAATCAATGGAATTTATGGGAAAATACATGTAGAATAATGTTCAGTAGGATGAGTGAGGTTTAAGGATAGCAGAAACTGAGCAATTTATGTAATGTTGGACTGAAAGACAGTTATTATAATGAAAGAAAACATGTAGTGTATAATGTGTGTAAATGAAAAAAATATTAATATATTTATTTTCTTTTCTATTAATGGACATGTGCCTATCTCTTAAGTGATAATTTAATAAAGGTTTAAAGAAACAGAGAAGCAACCAAGGACTCATTCCTAAAGTTGAAGTGGAAACACTAGAGCTGTAAAATATGAAAGTTCTATACTTATTATAATGTCAGACTTCCACTTCTTTCTAGTTTAACATATCCTCCCACCTTCTCACATCATGGACCTAAGATGTTGCCAGTATTCTTAACAGAAGAGCTGTGAGGATGCTCGATCTTGAAAAGTGCAGAAAGAATGGTGCTTTATAGCAGTGAGGGGAGGAGTATGAGTTTGATAGAGTGCTGTCAGTGCTAAGATGACTGCTTCTTGCAGCTGCCAGTCCTGAAGTTGAAATGGACAGATGTGGTTTATCAAGATTAAACATTATGGTAAGTACATAAGTTTCATTTTTATAAATGTGACTGCTAAGCTGATTTCTCTGTTACCTAAGGATATCATCTATAATTATATACGTGTGTTGTTTGCTTATATCTTTCAGCTTATGGACTATCGAGTAGAATTCAGTAAATGGTGGATCAATGAATTCAAAAGTATCAAGTTTCCTTCCCAGGGAACTGTCTTTGATTATTATGTAGATCAGGAAACAAAAAAATTTATGCCATGGTCTGATAAGGTACCCAAATTTCACTTTGATCCAGATGTACCACTGCAGGTAAGAAAAAACTTCTTCTTGTGCACTGCCCAGTGAGTGTCATATAAAAATCTGTCACCTTTGTCCACCTTGCAAATGCCAAGATGTGGATTCAAGGTTTAAGGCAGCTGAAATTAACAAAAGCTAGCTGAGATAAATCACATATGTTTAGTGTCTTTTCATTTTGAAGCTTTTAACTAGATTTCTCTTCTGTACAGATGTAAAATCAAGCCTACATCATAAAGAACATACATACCACAGAGTGGGTGCCTCATAGTATCCAACACTGAAATAAAAAATTGCTGACAGAGTGGGTCTCTTATTTAGAAAAAATAAATGTGGTAGTGCTAGACTAATATTGCTTTTACAGTTTCCTCTTTATGACTGGTACAGATCCAGTATAGTTGTGCTGTACTCTTATTATTATAGAGCACTCACTATGCTACATATGGCATACACTGGTGTGGTATAGTGAAGCTGTAATATGGAGGACAGAATCAAATATAATGAGGAGTGCAGTTATGCGGCTTTGAATACATTAAAGAAGGAATTTAGACTTTGTAGAAGCTGTTTATTTCACCTGTCACATTTAGCAGTAAGGATTGTACTTACCACTGTATGTATGTATGTATGTATGTATGTACGTATATATGTATTTCAGTTCTAAATATATCAACAGTGGACATTGGGAACTTAGAACAGAAGTGTTTCAAAGGAGGGCATCAATAATGAAACACTGCCTGTTTCAGAAATCATATAAAGACAGACTTCAAAAAATTATCATGTATAGGCTTTAAGGCCAGAGACAGCTCGAGGACATAGTATAAATGCTTGAATCGTTATATTGCTGTACCTTAAAAAGGTATGGGTAATAGCAGTGTCAGTAGCTCAACAGGTAGTACATTTGCCTATGATGCTGGAAAACTGGAAGACTATGGGTTCTACTAACTCTTTAAGTGATAGGATTATTTTTCCATTACTGACATTGTAGTGCAACATGGTTGGGGGTGCTGCACTGTTGATGATGCCATCCTTTGGAAGAGCCTTTAAACCAAGGATCTTATGTTGTGAATTTTCATTTATTCTACAGCATTTGAGTTTGAATCTAACCCTTGGATCCAACTCAGCCAGTTTTTACAACTCGTGGCTTCTACAATTCTCAAACTCCTCCCTTACCCATAATGTACTGTTCTCCTAACATACTTCAGATCCCATTTGCCTCCTTCACATATGGACGTGGACGCTGTGTGCTCTCGAGCATGAGTCAGTTAAGTGCCTTAATTAATTATATTTTTCTGTGTTTGCCTTCTACAAACTATATATTATATATCCTCCCTTATCCTACACTATTTTAGTGTATTTCTGACTACCATTGTTGGTATTTACATTTTACCTTCTCTTGATTACCATAATTGGTAATTTCCACTCCTTTTCTTTCTTTATTCTTTTGTTGAACAAAAAAAGTTTCTTCTTTTATCTATATATTAGCTATCTTGTTAAAATGGCTGAAAAGCCTTCAGGCTTTAAGAAGTGGAAGCAGTGTGGGCATAACACTCCACTTTCTGATGCACATGATCTGTGTCTCTGTTGCTTGGGCCATGCTCATTTAAAAGTAGACTGTGAGATCTGCAAAGCATTTAACCTCCATGCTTTGGTAAGGTGCAAGAATAAACTTATTCTGAAAGATCTTCTCCCTACAACCTTCTCAGAATCATTATCTGGAACTCAACCCTCCAAGCCTGACAAAAGGAGCACAGGAAAAGGCCATTGGATCTGTCTGGATCCTCCACTCCATTTTCTGATCCGACCACAGAGTCTGCTCACAAAGTTTCAAAAAGATTGGATCCAAATCCTAAATCTTCAATCCACCAGTGTCAGATGTCAGAGCTGTTTCATCAGATCCAATAGCCTTGGATCCAAAACATTTACCTTGGATTAAGTATGCCTCCTGTTTGGACGCGGTCCCTTCCTGAGTGCCATCCCCTTTTCTGGAGAGACACCAACATTCCATATCCCTTTCTGGAGCTATATCCTCTCATTCTTCCAGGAGCCTGACAGAAGATGTGGATAGGACGATGAGGAAGTTTCTCTCAGCAGAGCTTCAGGTAGGAGTTCTCCTGGCTCCTACCACTTTGGGTCTGGAGACCTTTACTAGAACCATACTGCCCATCTTGGCTTCTTCTCTGATCCAACCTGTGGTTTTGAAGCCCTTGGATCTGAGCCTGCTAGGACTGTCTGTGTCAGATCCGAAGATTGTCTTATCTTTGGCTGTCATACATTCTCTGACTGCACCTGCTCTGAGCATGTCAGAACCGGACTACTCTCAGAGCCGAAGCACCATTGTCGGATCTGAGGTGTTAGAGTCAACTCCGAAGTTTTCAGAGCCGTCTCTGTCCCTGGGGCCTCAGCATTGGACAGCTCAGACCTGACTTCTGCCTCAGGTGGACTGCCTTGGGGTCAGAGGAAATAGATGGTCTGGAAGCCTATCTTCTTGGCTGCATCGGCCTCCTTCACAGAGCATTCTGCCTTTGAGGTGTTCTCTGCTTCTGGAGGATGGACGGTTCCACCTCCCCCTTGGGTCTGCCCTCTGGATACCATATGTCTTTATGCCTTGAGACTCATCACTATACTCCAGAGCGAGGGCCAACCCAAAGTCTCAAGGCTATTCAGCAGGATATACTTATTTCTTCTGATAATTCTCCAGAACATCCCACTGAAGAAGTCCCTAGGAAGAGAAAGTGCAAGAGGAGGCACTTAGACAATCCTCAAGAGTAAGTCACTGAATATACTGATTTTGATGAGGTAGAAGGGTCCCCAAGATCACCACCTGATGACATCTCCTTTGGAGACATCCTGGAAATCCTCAAGCAAAGGGGTGGTTGTCTACCAATAACCCATCCCAAGAGAAATCCTTATTTCTGGAAGCCTTTAGGTCTGGCTCATCTACTTCCTGGATGACTCTCTCCACCGACAAGCTCATTGATTTGATCACTAGGTGAGTGTGGTAGGAACCAGACACTGCTAAACTGATCCCCAAGAGACCAGACAGGATCCTGGCACCACTTAAAGGAAGGGAGTTTTGGAACAAGGGAGTACCAATAGATGCCATGGTCATAGTGGCAGCCACGAAGAAAGAGCTTGTGAAATACAGTTCATCTGTCCATCCCCCAAACAGGGACTCCAGGGCGTTAGACAGATTTGAGAAGTGTGTATATGCTTCACCAACCTTTGCACTCAATTGCTGGATGTTTTGGCAAACTTCACTAGATTGCAGAGGGATTTGATTAAAGAACTCTCCAAATCCTTCTCTGGGACCAGTACTTCAAAGCACAGAGCTCTATTGCCCACACTTGGCTACCCTACAATCAGTCACAAATTCATCCATGAGACTTTTTCACATGCAGACATGCAGCTGAAGATACCTCAAGGGCAGCAGGTTTAGGCATTTCCATTAGGAGGGATGCATGGATGTGCTTGTGTGATTTTGCAGAGCCCTTCAAGTCCTCCTTCATCAATGCACCCTCTGACAGAAGTTCTTTGTTTGGCCCTAAGGTAAAGGACACATTCTCCAGCCGTGAGCAATATTTAAGACCCTTTCTGCAGTGGGCATATGTTTTTTGACCCCTCAAAGAACCTTCTCTAGGAATCAATGAAGTTGTTGACAAATGTGGTTCAGAAAGTCCTAGGTTCCTATTTAAAATCCACATGGAAATAAGAGATGTTAAGTTGTCTATCTCGCCTTCATTCTTGCTGGATGGATTCGGAGCCGATCCTCGGCTCCGACTTGGCCTTTTACTAAAGCTCGAGAGCTATTTACCGCCTCGAGGCCTCCCCTTATCCCACAATGCTAGGCGTCAGATATCCAGATCTCGTTTGCCGCTTCAGCTACGAGGTTGCGTTTTTTACCGGCTCCAGGTTGTATAATTCTTTTACTGCTGTTTTTACGGTCAGTGTTGTTGTTATATTTAGATATTCTTCTCTATTAGTTTTATTAGATCGTGTAGCCCCTTTAGACCCCACTTAGGATCCCCTTTTCTGTTGTTACAGAGTTTTCTTCCCTCCCCCCCCTCCCCACCCTTTAGGGTAGGGTTAGGCCTGTCTCTCTATAGTTTATATTGTATTGTATTATATACATATATGTATATATATATATATATATATATATATATATATATATATATATATATATATATTTAGATTATTTTTTATGTTAAGTTTTTGTTAGTGATAACTGTTGTGGTTATACTGGTATTGTTACTGTTAGTTCTAGTGCATATGTGTGTGTGTGTGTGTGTATAGTGCTTTAAGCACTAGTTAAACTTCCCTTGGTATTTCTATTATCATGTCTAAAGATACCAAGGTTTCAGGTTTCAAGAAGTGTGACTCGTGCTGTCAGAAGATGTCTCTGACAGACGGTCACACTTCTTGTGTTTATTGCTTGGGCCCCCTACACCTGCAGGACTCTTGTTCGGTCTATCATGCCTTCAGTCCGAGAGTCCTGCAGGAGCATAGGAATAAGCTCATTTTGAGGGGCTTGTTAAAGCCAGAAGGATCCCTGGCCAAGCCTTCATCGGGGAAATCCTTAAAGCCCACCAAACCATTGGCTCCCTGTTAGGAGCCGATGCCGAGCGGAGCTTCAGCCTCCTCATCGGTTCCAACTGGAACCGACACTTCGAGACCTCAGTCGGCTCCGACTTTGCTATCGGAGCCTTCTCTGAGCCGAAAGCGTTCGAGGTCCCCCTCTTTAGAGTCCGTCCGCTCGGCTCCCAGGTCCCCATTACTACATTCGGAGTGGAGCCATAGATACCATTCTTCTCGGTCCTCCAGGCTATCGGATCATGACTTAGAGAGGGTGGTCAGTAGGCTCCTAAAGTCGCAGGCACTGGCCATAATGTTGACTAGCCCTTCTCAACAGACTGTGGCTATCCCTGTTTCTTCAACAGCTCCTCCTCCGACTGTACCACCGTGTTCAGAGCCGGAGCTTGTTGGGGCTTGAATCGTCGGAAAGTCGGAGCCGATACCACAACTTTCGGCTCCCTCGTCGGCTCCAATCTCTTCATTGGTTCCGTCCTTGGAGGGATCCAGGCGCCGAGACTCCCTCACTGGCTCCGAGGGGGTGAGTGGCATCGGACCCTTGTCCGACCCCGTTCTCCCTCTCGGGGCCTCGGCGCAGGTGAGCTCGGCCCCGACATCGACCTCGGAGCCATCCCTCTCGGTGCCGGAAGGGGTTCACGTCTCTTCTGAGCGAGGACCCTCTTCTCTGCCTGATAGGGGCACCTTTGAGGTCATGAGGAGCATGCTGACTCCGGTGTCGGCTCCGCGATCGACCCCTTCGGCTCCTCCCCCCATGGTGCCTGTGTCGGTCTCTGTCCACCCTCCTGACCCCAAGCGTGGAGAACAGACGCGCCAGGTAGCCCCATTGGGTGTATCTTCCTCTTCCGAGGCCTCCCCTGATCACTCATAGGAGCCCCCTCGGAAGAGAAAATGTAAGAGGAAGCATGTTGACTCCCCTTAGTCAGTCACCTCTGACACCGACTTGGAGGATTCGGAAGGGTCACCAAGGTCCCCCTCTGAGGATGTCTCCTTCACAGACATCCTTGAGATCCTTAGGCAGAGGGGGAACTGGACTGCCCTTATCCCTTCCGAGGATGAGTCGGTGTATCTGGACGCATTTGGTTCTCGCCCTTCCACCTCCTGGGTGTCTCCGCCTTTCGACCCGCTCATGGAAGTAGTGGCTCGGAAGGCGTGGACGGCCCTGGACACAGTGGAACCAACTCCCCGCAGGCCCACAAAATTCATTACAGCCCCGTCCGACAAATAGTTTCTTACAAAGGATGTCCCTGTTGATGCCATGGTGGTTGCAGCAGCCACTAAGAAGGAGTTGGCTGACCCTTCAGTGCCTGTCCATCCACCTAATAAAGAATCTAGAACAATGGACAGGTACGGGAAGTGGATGTTTTTTTCAGCGACCTTTTCCATGCGGTCGCTGAACTATGTGTGCCATTTCACCCGCCTTCAAAGAGATCTCCTTAAGGAACTGGGTGATACCCTTCAGGATCCATCTGCTGCAGGGACTCAGGAAAAGATTAACTCCCAGCTGGCGACCTTTAATTCTATAGTCAACTCCTCCATGCGGCTCATTTCTTATGCAGCCGATGGGGCAAGTAGAGCTGCAGGCATAGGCGTGGTTTTGAGAAGACATGCCTGGATGCGGTTATGTAACTTTGCTGACCTCTTTAAGGCGTCCTTCACCAATACCCCCTTCGATGGTTTGGCTTTGTTTGGACCACATGTGAAGGATACCCTTACCAGGTGTGAGCAGGAAGGCTAGACTCTCTCTGCCGTGGGAGTCCGTTTTTCTACTCCCTCTAGACTATACCCTAAAGGTCAGAAGAGTGGAAAAAGTGGTTTTGCAAACCCCAGGGAGTCGTGCCTGACACACGTGGCGAGTTTCCCTCCAGGAGCAGAGGAGGGAACAACAATAGACGCCGCCCGAGGGGCAGAGGGGGTCCGCAAAATCAGGGTAGCAGGGAAGCTTTCTCTGACAAACCCTTTCAGCACCCCTGAGGGGCTGCCCAGCTGTCCACCCTTGGAGGCAGTCGGGGGAAGATTGTCACTGTACCCAGAAGCCTGGCGACTCCTCACTCAAGACAAATGGGTACAGTCTATCATATCCGAGGGTTACAAAATCCCCTTTGTCCACACCCCCGTGCAAACAAACAGATCCCTTCCAGATGTTCCATCCAGTCTAAGGGAACAAGCAGTACTAGAAATTTCAAAACTGCTAGAAAAAAGAGCCATCCAGCCAGTCCCAGCAGACCAGCAAGGATCCGGGATTTACTCCAAGTTCTTTTTGGTACCAAAAACAGGGACTGGAGACCCATTTTGGATCTCAGCAGGTTAAACAAGTCTGTTCAAAGAACGAAGTTCCGGATGGTCACACTTCAGTCCATTCTACCCTTTTTGGGTCCGGACAACTGGATGTGCTCCATAGACCTTCAGGATGCGTACTACCATATCAGAATGAACAGATGCTCCAGGAGGTTTCCCCGCTTCCGGCTGGGAGCCAGTCACTAATCAGTTCAGAGCCCTGCCCTTTGGTCTCACCACAGCCCCCAGGGTGTTCACCAAATGCATGGCAGTGGTTACGGCTCACCTGAGATGGCGAGGATTCCAGGTGTTTCCATATCTAGATGACTGGCTCCTAACTGCTTCCACCAGGCATCAGCTAATCCAAGCCAGGGATTATACCATCCAAACTTGCTCTGAGCTAGGTATCTCTATAAACTTTGAAAAGTCTGCATTGTCGCCTTGTCAATCTATAACCTTTATAGGTGCCATATTAAATACAAAAGAACTGTCGGCAAAACTTCCATTAGAAAGAGTATTAGACATTCGCCGACATGTTCAAATGTTACTACAGTGCAAGAGAATTCACGCCAGATTTGTACTGAAAACCTTGGGTCTCATGGCAGCAGCAATCGCATTACTTCCCCTAGCTCATTTTCACATGCGGATTCTTCAATGGATGCTTTTTACCCAATGGTCCTTTCAACAGCTTCCGATGTCTCACAACATAATAATCACCCAATCATGCAAAGACCACCTTTCTTGGTGGATGGTCTCCCCTCAAGTTTTTCAGGGCAGACCGTTTGTCCTTCCTCCTCCGGTTGCCACAGTGACAACGGATGCCTCCCTGATTGGGTGGGGGGGGGGGAGGCATTTTCAGGGCAGGACTGTCCAGGGCACTTGGCAACCCTTAGAGTACCATCTGCACATAAACGTCTTGGAGATGAGAGCTGTACTTTTAGCGTTGCAAGCTCTTCAGGACTCTCTACCTACTGGGACTATTGCAGTTCAGACGGACAATATGTCGGTAGTGTGGTACATCAACAAGCAGGGCGGAACCAGGTCCTATCCCTTATGTCGAGAAGCACACAGACTCTGGCAGTGGGTGATCTCCTCTCAACGGTTTCTGATAGCAGTGCACATTCCCGGGAAGTCCAACGTCATAGTGGACAGGCTAAGCAGAGCAATCCTCATGCCTCACGAGTGGTCTCTCAATCAATTAGTAGCGGACAAAATTTTCCGCAGATGGGGTCAACCTTGCTGCGACCTTTTTGCAACCCTTCTCAACAGCAAGTGCAGTGACTTCTTCACTCTCTTCCCCCTCCCAGGCCATTCCCCCAGAGGCGTTCTAGTTCACAATTGGCCCCGGGGTCTTCTCTATGCATTCCCTCCTTTTCCCTTAATTCCAAAACTGATTCAGAAAGCGACCGCTTTGGGATCCAGGATGATCCTAATTGCTCCTTACTGGCCTCGACAAATTTGGTTCCCATTCCTGCATCGTCACCTGCTGGAGCAGCCCTGGAATCTGGACCCAGTGCCAGACCTCTTGATCCATCAGTCGGGCGAGCTGCACCAATCCCTTCACTCACAGCTTGGTTGCTCCACTTCCAACCTTAGCCAGGCTTCCACATATTTCTCAGCCAGAGCGTGAAATCATACTTTCTTCGCAAAAATCTTCTACTAGGAAGACTTATGCTAGTAAGTGGAAATGTTTTTCTTTCTGGGCAGAGGCTAGAAAGATAGACCCCTTTACAGCTCCTGTTCATAATGTTTTAGATTTTTTGGCGGAACTTTTTTGAGCAGGTTCCTCATCTGCCACCATTAGGGTCCAATTGGCTGCTATCGCAAATTTTCACTTTGGCCTATCAGAGTCCAGTATCATGTCCCACAAACTTTGTAAGGCCTTTCTTAAGGGGACTATTTTACTTAGACCCCTGGTTAAAGATCCCCCCCATCCGTGGGATTTGAACTTGATATTAACTTCATTGATTCTCCCTCCTTTTGAACCTGCAGCTTCTTGTTCCTTAAAGTTACTCTCTTGGAAGACTCTCTTCTTAGTAGCCATCACCTCAACCAGAAGAGTATCAGAACTTCAAGCCCTTTGTATTCGTCCTCCTTATCTTATTTTTCACAAAGATAGAGTTTCACTCAGGACTAATCCTTCCTTTTTACCCAAAATACCCTCAGAGAAAAATCTCAGTCAGGCTATTGATCTTCCTGTCTTTTTTCCCTAATTATTCAAACAGAGCTGAACAAAAGTTACACTATTTGGACGTTCACAGGCAATTACGTTTTTATTTGGGTAGGACCAAACAGACGAGAAAATCAGATCAACTCTTCCTGTCCTATGCTGAGGGCAAGCAGGGCCTGCTAGTTTCTAAGGTAACCTTGTCCAGGTGGCTGGCCTCTATTATTACCTTGATCTACCAACTGAGACATAAAGAACTCCCTACAAAACCAAAAGCTCATTCTACCAGAGCATTGGCTACGTTGGTAGCTTTTCAGGCTAGACTTCCAATGGAATCTATTTGTGCTGCAGCCACATGGGCCACTCCTCATACTTTCATTTGCATTACAAGTTGGATATGGCCTCCAGGAGTCGAGCTGATTTTGGTTCCACTGTGTTCAAGAGTCTGTTTCAATGAGACACCCAGGGCTAAGGTGCTAGGGACGCTGTTCCATCCAGCAAGAATGAAGGCGAGATAGACAACTTAACATTAAGAAGTTATGTACCTACCATAACGTTCCATGTTAGTTGTCTTCATCTCGCCTTCTTTCTTGCGTCCCACCCTTCATCCCCCTAGCCTGGTTAGGACCGAGAAGAATCCCTTTTGAGGCCTTCTTCCTATGGTTGACTTTTTTTAGGTTACGTCCTCCTCTGTTTGTAGCACTGTAGGTAAACCTTGTGGTGGGAACAGGTGTTTTTTTTTTTTTTTTTTTCCCATGGTGTTAGCTCTACCAAACGAGATCTGGATATCTGACGCCTAGCATTGTGGGACAAGGGGATACCTTGAGCCAGTAAATAGCTCTCGAGCTTTAGTAAAAGGCCGAGTCGGAGCCGAGGATCGGCTCCGAACCCATCCAGCAAGAAAGAAGGCGAGATGAAGACAACTAACATGGAAAGTTATGGTAGGTACATAACTTTGTATTCCCCCCTCTGCCCCTGGGGGAGCTAACAGAAGACATCACCCACATGGCAGAGGAGGCCTGCAGAACCTGACATTCCTTCTCTGACAGACCCTGTCAGCACTCCTGAAAGGGGACCCAGTTGCCCTCCTCTGGAGGCAGTATGGGCCATCTATCCCTGCACCAGACAGCCTAACTAGACACTACAAAAAATACATGGGTGCAGAGGATTATTTCCAGAGGTTATATAATTCCCTTTTCCCTGCACCCTCCTTCAACATTAAACAAAATTCCCAATGTTCCACCCAGTCAGAGGAAAGCAGCAGCTCTAGAAATAAAAAAGCTGCTAGGAAAAAGAGTCATCCAAGAGGTCCCTGCAGACCAGATAGAATCTGGGACTTACTTGATATTCTTTTTAGTGCCAAAGAGAACAGGGGACTGGAGACCAATTTTGGATCTCGACATTCTGAACAAATTGGTTCTGTAAACAAAGTTCCAGCTGGTCACAGTTCAGTCCATTTTGCCTTTCCTGCACAAGGACGAGTGGATGTGCTCAATAGATCTTCAGGATGTGTACTATCACATTAAAATGAACAGACAATCCAGGACATACCTACGCTTCTGGCTGGGAGCCAATCATTACCAGTTCAGAGCACTGCCCTTTAGCCTCACTACAGCCCCAGGGTGCTCACCAAATGTATGGCAGTAGTAGCACCTCACTTGAGACTCCATGGATTCTGGATGTTTCTTTACTTGGACAACTGGCTCATAACCGCTCCAACCAGGTATCTTCTGATAAAAGCTCCAGACTAAGTACACCAGATTTGTTCTCATCTAGGAATTACCATCAACCACAGCAAATCTCAATTAGAACCATTTCAGACATTAGAGTTCATAGAGGCATTGTTCAACACAGTATCACTGACAGCCTTCCCTCCATTACCAAAGGTACAAACAATTTGGTTTCAAATCAAAAAGATAATTCAGAATTCTTCTCTATCAGCTTGATTGATTCTGCAAGCCTTGACATCATTGTCAGCTGTGACAGTTCTAGTTCTGCTAGCAAGATACCATATGAGAATACTTCAATGAACTTTAGCAACTCAGTTGTCCATTCTACACCAACCTGTGTCCACCCAGATCAGGATAACTCAGGCAAGCAAAGAATATCTCTCATGGTAGATTTGATCAAATCAGGTATTACAAGGCCATCCCTTCATTCTTCCTCAGCCCAAAGCTGTAGTGACCATGGATGTTTCCAAACTGGGTGGGTGGGACACTTCTTGAGAAAAATAGTCCAAGGCTTATGGTCCCCCGAAGAGGCCAACACACATCAATGTCCTGAAATTACAGCAGTACTCTTAGTGTCACAGGTCTTTCAAGGCTTTCTCACTTCCAGGACTGTTGAGATAAAAACGGACAATATGTTAATGGTATGGTATATCAACAAACAAGGAGGAACCAGATGATTCCCTGATGTCTAGAAGCTCTGAGAGTGTGGCAGTGGGTGAACACTTTCCAGGGGAATCTAGTGTGATAGCAGATAAGTTGAGCAGGTCCATTTTGTTACTGCAGGAGTGGTCTTTCAACATGAGAGTTGCAGAAAAAATATTCCACCAATAAGGCCAACCTTGCTGCTACCCCTTTGCATCTCTCCTCAAGAACAGGTGAGGCAGGTTTTTTGCCATGATCCCTCCACCAGGGTAATCACAGAGAGATGCTGTGATGCTCTCCTTCACTGTTGGCCCCCCAGTCTCCTCTGTGCGTATCCCCCAACTCCATTAATCCGCAAATTTCTCCAGAAAGCATCTCAATTGAAGAACAAAGCCATCCTTATTGCCCCTGTCAGATTTGGTTCCCTTTTTTTAGGCCTCATCTAGTTTACCCTCCATGGATTCTGGATTCAGTTCCAGACCTGCTGTTTCACCCAGCAGACATGATTCACTTGGACATTTCAGGCCTAATGCTGCCCACATGGCTTCCCCACTTTCACTGATAGACAACATAGACTGTCCTCCCATGTCCATCATATACTTTTATCTTCCCACAATGCTTCCACTAGGAAGATATACAGACGTAAATAGAAAAGATTTGTTTTTTGGGCAGAGCAAAAAGACATTGACCCTTTTTCAGTGCCAATACATAAAGTTCTTGAGTTTCTGGCTACAATAATTAATGAAGGGGCTAGCCCCTCAGCTGTTAAAGTACAACTAGTTGCCATTTTTAATTTTCATATAGGAGTTAAGATTTCCACCTTAGCTTCCTCAAAACTTTATAAGCCTTTTTAAGGGGTGCCCTTCTTCTGAGACCACGCTTTAAAGATCCAACTCCATCATAAGATTTAAATTTAGTATTACAAGCTTTGATTCAATCTCCCTTTGAATCAGCAGAGAAAGGTAAACTAAAGTTTTTAACCTGGAAAACTATTTTTGGTAGCTATAACCTCTGCTTGAAGACTTTCTGAACATCAAGCCTTGTCTTCTAAGCCTCCTTATTTAATATTCCATAGAGATAGAGTAGCACTATGAACCGATCCTTTCTTTCTAAGATGGTGTCAGAATCCAACAGCAGTCAGTCCATTAATCTTCCAGTTTTCTTTCCAAATTTCACAAACAAAGGTGAATACATGTTACATACAGTTACATTTCTATTTGCATAGAACAAAGAATTTCAGAAAAACAGATCAATTGTTTGTTTCTTTTGCAGAATTGAAATTAGCCAAGTCAGTTGCAAAAGTAAACTTATCTAAATGGTTGATTGATTGCATATCCTTATAGCAAATTGGACTTGTCTTTGCCAAAACCTTTGAGAACATATTCAACCGGGTCCATAACATAATCAATATTTTTATCCACGTTTTCCATGGATGATATCTGTGTGGCTGCAGCTAGGTCTAATCCTCATACCTTTATTACTCATTAAAAATTGGATCTGATCTTGAGGGGAAGAGTAGCCTTTGTCTCAACAGTGCTCAGGAATATCCTTCCATAGAGTCCTCCCAGGGATTCAGGTAGCTGGGGACTCTGTCCCAATTGTTGAGGAATGAACGAAAACTGACAACATCAGATAAAGAAGTTATGTACTAACCATAACGTTCTATCTGTGTTGTCCATTTTCATTCTTCATCAACTCCCCTATTGCCAACCCCCTACCATTTAGTTTATGAGTTCTGGAAGAATCAAGAAGGTTATAAGGGAACCAATATTCATTCTTTTGAACTCCTAGTATTGGTTTCTCATACTAGGGTTCTAATATCCCTATGATAATATAAGGCCAGCAAACAAGATATGTGGTATGTTAGGGGAATAGAGCATTGAGGGTAAGGGAAGAGTTGGGAGTTCCAGTAGCTGCAAGTTGTAAAAAGTGGCTGAGTCAGATCCGAGGGTCAGATCCAAACTCAATTGTTGAGGAAGAATGAAAATGGACAACACAGAACATTATGGTGAGTGCATAACTTCTGTTTTTACATGCCTGAGTTGATAGAAGCTCAGGGAAATATAAAAGATCCTATGGCACTTATGAAAAAGAGCAGGGGAATTTTCTCAGTGCCCTGGCCAAATGTCCCATAGTCAGGACAAATACCACCCCAGGTCTGCCATGAAAAGAGGCCACTAGCTTAGATGGACTAACATTGTCAACAAAGGGTAAGTATACAAAAAATAAAATAAATAATTTATGAGTTGCCATAGCATGCCTTCATTCAAAATGTTTAAAACTGTATGACATCCAGGAAGGACAATCTCACTTAACCATATAAGAAATAATAAAATGTATTTAAAATGCAAAGGAGGATATGCAGGAGTATTATTTCACAGAAAAGATGATGAGGGATTTCAGCAGCCTACATGAGGAAACAATACAGCCAACAGCAGTAACAGAACTCAGACATAATGGAACAAAGACTTCTGGTTCTGACTCATTCAATACAGCATAGTTCCCTTTTTAGTCATCCTAGCCAGTTAAATATTTGAAAGTTAAGTGGTTACATTCATTTTTTGCATTACTGTATCTGTCAATGGCAGCAGGTTATTAGGAGTGAAATGATAAAGAGCAGGAATGCCACTTGCCCATGGCAAAGTAAAACTTTTCCTGGAGAACTTTTTTTTTAATTTACCACAACCATTGAAGCAGCTGCAGAAACCTCATATTCAGCCTCATATGTTCATTGGTTCTTTCTGAGCTTATTGTCAAAATAGACCATCGAGACACACAGCCACATTACCCAATACAAAATTGTCCCACAATGAAATAATAACTTTACTAATGAAAATAAAGCATCAATTTAACTGGACAACTTCAGCATCATCCACAGCAAATTAAGTAAAATTAATACAAATAAATTAATAGATCAGTGAAAATTTGACATTTTGCTTATCACCCAGATACTTGACCACTTATCTTCTGAACACTTTAGTGAAGTATAGTTGTGTAAGTTGCACTTAGTCATAACAGTGGATGTTTGAGTTCCTCACTGATGCAGTAGCCTTTAGGTTATATGGGTTGTATCTTGCTCAGGACATAACTAATCAGCTTGCAAATGTAGTTACTTCCTCCCACACCTTCACTCTGACTGCTGATTGATCAGCCCTAAAGAGGGAAAATCAGCAGTCAGAATGAAGAAACTTCAGGACTTTCTTGCCCAAAAGTTAAGAGAGAACTTACTCATCCCAAATAACTAACTGTGCAAAACAAACAGTTTTATATCCAAACAAGTAATCATCATGATCGTAAGTCATCATCATCAACCACCTTTTTTTCTCATATTCTACATGGGGTCAGCGATCATGTCAAATGTCACCATCTTTTTTTAATAAAAATAGGACTTTGATTGGGATAGAAACAAAATCTGACACACGGCTGTCACTAGATAGCTTATCTACCCCTCCTCTGCAGAGAAATATGGCAACTGGTGCCATTTTTAGAAAAACTGTTTAATTTAGTCTTCACAGATGGATGAGCATTCTTGCATTCAAATCATAATGGGTTTACACTGCACTCTGTCCTGGTTATAAGGGATTTGTGAGGGGAGGGGGTCAGAATATCCAGATATTTTAATTGGTAGAGTTAAAATACTCCTAATTTGAATATGTCAAAATTCGGATGTGTTTTGTTTTAAGTGGTGGAGGTAAAATGCACCTCATTTGAATCTGATCAATATCCACCAATGGGGTTTGGTATACACTCAAGCTAATCCTCCCCTATCCTCCTACAGTATTTGTGTTATATAACAATATAAGTTAACCAAATTCAGGATAGGTCCAACAGCAACTGAGCCAGTTGAAGCAAGATAATTCCTTTCACCTTGTTTAAACAGAACCATGTGTTACTATTTTAATTAAATAAACTATCTTGCTTGAGATACCTAACATTTTAACATTTTAAAAATACTTTTGCCATACAGCTTGTTCAGATTCATCTGAGAAATCAGTATAGCAATGTAAGTGCTTAGGTGTCTACATTTTTTGTGAGACATTTTTGTAGATTTCCAGACCAATTCATCTTGTTTTCAATAAAACAGACTGTGATTTAGCTTTCTTAGTATTAAAACACTTTTGATAGAAATGCAAGTATTGAGTCCAGTTAGTTTGCAAGCATTTGCTCTGCCTTTTCTAAGATGGTGTTCCTGTTGCCTTCAAGAGGCCCCATCTCTAGTTTATTTATTCATTTAACATTTGTTTAGCAGGAAAGTCCAACTTGGAATGAAGCCAATTTAGAGGGGAGGCCCGGGGAGAAATGCTCCAGATACATGTCTTTACAGCATAGGATGAAACCAGAGTACCCGGAGGAAACCTACATGAATACAGGGAGGACATGCAGACTCTGCACAGAAGGCACCCCAGCCAGGAATTGAACTAGTGCTGTGAGCTGACAACACTACCGCTGCACCAAATGAAAGCTGAATTTTTCATGTCTAGGATTTTCCAGGTGGTGCTTTGCCAGTGGATTTTTGAGCACTTTTGTCTTATGGCTGATAAATGGTGTGCCATTGTGCCCTTTTAGTTTGTTAATAGTTTTGCCCAAATAGAAATTTCTGCATGAGCCACATTGGGCCCTGTATATGACAAACTGAGTGTTGCAATCATACCTTTTGCGATTTCAGTTAGTCTTGCTGTTGTTGGGGCAGGAGAAGTGGTCAGAGTTACTCAGATATTTGCAAAAGGTGCAGTAGGGTGGTCCACATTTGAAAATCCCACTATTTTCATTCATGGTTTAGCCTTTGCTCTCAATCCAGTTACTCATATTCTTTGCTCTTCTAAACCCAAAATGATGGCCCAAGTTCAAATATTTTTCCAGCTGTTTGTTCTTGGAAATGATGATCCAGTTGCCTGTAATTACTTTATGGATTTAATTGCAGTCAGTGGTGTATGTTAAAACCATGCTCCTTTTTTCAGTTTTCATTATTTCTGTCAGTATATCTGTGTCAAAATTCCCCAGCAGTCCTACCTGGGGGCTCATTTAGGCTTGATTCACCCTGTTGCTTCAGAGTTCTAATCGACTCCAAGATGTTGTTGTGCATTATTCCCCATAGCTCCTGACATGAACGTATCTTTGTAAGATCATTAGATTGGTGGAAAAATCTTTTAATTCTTTCAAAACTCTTGCAATCCTCATCCACTGGGATTTCACCAACATTTTTTTTTGTGATTTCAGGGTGCATGCTGCTGTTGTGTAACAACATGTTTACTAGACTGAGTTTTCTAAAAAGATTGTAAGAGTACCCTTCACAATATCTTTAGATCTGAAGTGGTTAACTTCATTTGGTCTGCAACCTGTGGGATTCGGATCCTCTCTCGGATCCGAGCTGGCAACTTTTACAAAGCTTAGATCCGAGCTCCTAGCTCCTTCCCTTACCCATAATCCCCTGCCAACCCTGACTGACCTCAGATCTAGTTTGCCGCGCTTCTGATCAGCAGCTGGATTTTGAGCTGCTAGTTCGCAGTGTTTTTTGACTAACTTGTGAGAAATTTAAAACTTTTTTTTCTATCTGTTTTAGTGTACGAGAGTGTTGTGGTTAGGTTTCCATTTGTTTAAACTCTTATAGCTAGATTTATTTAGTCAAATTTTAGTTAAATTTACCCTCCCTCCCCTTCGCTGGTACGTAGTCGGTGTGTTGTGTGTTTGGGGCCTAGCGAGTGTGTTTTCCTTAAAATGTCTGAGGCCCCAAAACCAATTTTCTCCAAGTACACCAAGTGTGGCCATAAGCTGCCCCCAGCGGATGGCCACACTCGGTGTGTTCTGTGCCTTGGGGTTGAGCACCTTTCCTCTGGATGTTCTATCTGTGCGGCATTCAACCTCAGGGCACAGAAGGACTGGAGGTCGAAGCTGATCCTGGCGGGACTCTTGCCCCCGGATTCGGCTTCGGCCTCCGGTGCTTCTGTGGCCTCCTCCCAGGCTTCGGTGGCGGCCACTCCTGCCTCTCTCCCCCCAGGCCGGGACTCAATCTCCCACTTCGGCGCCAGAGGCGAGGGAGGCTAGGAAAGAAAAACGGAGGGAAAAGCACCACAAGCGGCGGGCCGAGGCCTCTGCTTCGGCCCCGCCGGCTAAGCGGGCTTCTCCCTCCAGGTCCTCCAGGTCTAGGTCTCCTCCTTCTCGGCTCCGGTCTCCATACTTCTCACTGAGACCCGAGGAGGAGGAAGCCCGATCTCCATCGAGGTCATCGAGGCGGCACTCCCGGCCAGCCTCGGTGGCCTCGTGGAGATCGACGCGTAGCTTGTCTGAAGCTGATTTGGACCGGGTGATGCGAAGGTTCATCCAGGCCCGAATGCAGATGTGAGTGCTCCTGCCCCCCCCCCTCTGCGGGGGGGAGCTCAACACCTTTTTTTGCCCCAATAGCTCCTTCTCTGACCCGCTTCCTGGGTTCGGAGCACTCGGAGCCGGGCAGCGATGGAGCCGGGGGTGGGTCGGCGCCGACAATATCTGGTACTTCGGCTCCGACTCTTCCTTCGAACTTACCAGATCCATCCTTGTCAGATCCGAGCTGTCAGAGCCGTGCTCTGAGCTTCAGATCCGAGGGGTTTAGTGTGCCTTCGGCTCCGTCCAGGTCGGAGCACACTGGCTCTACGGATCCGATGGAGTTTAGTCGGCGCCGGCTCCGATCCATCCATCGGATCCGAGCGAGGGTCGGCTCTCGGATCCCAGAGAGAGTGGCTCTCCCTTGGCCTTCGATGTGGTGGAGAGGGCTCTGTTGAGTGCATCCAGGCCCCCGCTCCCTGCTACGGCTCCATCCCGCACTCCCTCTCGTTTGGGTCAGGCTTCCGTCGCCCGGCCACAGGGACATCCTGCTTTGACATCTCAGGTTGTTCCATTGGAACAAGACGTTGCTGGTGAGTCGTCCTTGGACAGTCCCCCCGAGGATATTCCTCACAAGCAGAAGTGTAAGAGAAGGCACGTGGACTCCCCCGAGTCCTTGACAGAAGACATGGATTTGGATGAGGGGGAAGGCTCCCCAAGGTCACCCCCCCGAGGATGTCTCCTTCGGAGACATCATGGAAATGCTTAGGATAAAGGGGGGTGGTCTGCCCCCAAGGCTTCCTCGGATGAATCCGTGTTCCTCGAGGCATTCAAAGCAGGCCCGTCTACCTATTGGGTGTCCCCTCCGGCCGACCCCTTAGTGGACCTTATTACCACTAGTGCGTGGAAGGAGCGGTACACTGTGGAGCCAGTCCCTAAACTTCCCGATAGGATCCTGAGCCCCCCGACCGACAAGTCCTATTGGAGCAAGGGACCCCCCGTAGATGCCATGTTGGTGGCGGCAGCCACCAAGAGGGAGTTAACCCAAGAGAGTCGGTCCATCCCCCGAGCAAGGAGTCTCGCTCGATGGACTGTCTCAGGAAGTGGGTCTTTAGTTCAGTGACCTTCTCTGTAAGGTCCCTGAACTACATGGCACACATGATTCGGCTGCAGCGGGACCTTATTAAAGAGTACGCTGCATTGCCCCCGGAGTCCATGTCGGGAGAGGACAAACAGTTGTACTCCACCCGCATGGCCACTCTTAGGTCTATATCCAACACCTCTATGTGGCTTTTATCCCATGCTATGGAGGGAGCTGCTAGAGCCAGCGGAGCAGGCCTAGTTATGAGGTGCCAGGCCTGGCTCCGACATTGTGATTTTTGCGGAACCCTTCAAGGCGTCCTTTGCAAACAACCCTTTCGATGGTTCTGCCCTTTTTGGCAAGACAGTTCATGAGACTTTGGTCCAAAGTGAAAAGGACAGGAAGACGTCTGCCATCAGAGTCCGCTTCTCTGCTCCCCAGAGGTCCTTCTCCAAGAACCAAAAGGGACAGAAGAAGATGTGGTTCCGAAAGTCGCAACAATCCCAGTCCGCTCCGGACTCCCAGTCCTTCTGCAGCAGAGGAGGACAGGGTGGACACCGCCCTAGAGGCAGAGGGGGCCCGAAGAATTTTGGGTCCAGAGAAGCCTTCTCTGATCGGCCCACGCAGCAGCCCTGAAGGCTTGCCCGACTGCTTCACTCTGGAGGCAGTCGGGGGGTGTTTCTCGAAGCACCTGGTAGCTTGGGAGTCCATTACAACAGACCGCTGGGTGCTTCATATAATATCCAGGGGATACAAAATTCCCTTTTCCTACATCCCAGACACCCCCGGCACCTCCCCGATGTTCCACCCAATCAGAGGGAGGCAGCAGCTGCAGAAATCTGGCTGCTTTTAGGAAAAGGGGCCATCCAGCACGTCCCCCCAGGCCAGTCTGGATCGGGTTACTACTCCAGGTTCTTTGTAGTGCCAAAAAAGACGGGGGACCTAAGGCCCATCCTCGATCTTTCCCTACTAAATCTGTCAGTAACCAAAGAAAAATTCCAGATGGTCACTCTTCAATCTATTCTCCCCCTCTTGCGGGAGAATGACTGGATGTGCTCGATAGACCTCAAGGATGCGTACTATCACATATTGATGGACGAATGATCCAGGAGTTTTCTCCGCTTCCGGCTGGGAGCCAGTCATTACCAATTCAGGGTTCTCCCCTTTGGTCTCACCTCAGCCCCCAGGGTGTTCACCAAGGTATTAGCAGTGATAGCAGCCCACCTGAGACTCCAGGGAATGCAGGTTTTCCCGTACCTGGATGACTGGCTCCTCACCGCCCCGACAAGGCATCTACTTTGCTTAGCCGGGGACTACTTCCTCAACCTTGCTCCACAACTAGGGATCACTATAAACTCGGACAAGTCCTCTCTTACCCCGACTCAGGTGATAGATTTTATCGGGGCCAGACTGGACACCAACAGGCAGCTAGTCTTCCTAACTCCCTACCGGTTATTCACACTGAGGGCACATGTGCAGGCCATCTTCCAATCTTCGAAACCTCCGGCGGGATTGGTCTTGAGGGCCCTAGGCTCCATGGCAGCCGCAATCAATCATCTTCCCATGGCGGGTCTGAACATGAGGATATTACAGTGGACTTCAATCGCCGGACCTCCAGGCGGGACACCCCTTTGCCATGGCCCCACCCTCTCGCCACGGTGACCACGGACACCTCTCGTCTTGGGTGGGGGGGGCATTATTCGGGCAGGATGGTCCAAGGCACGTGGAACGATTCAGAGACCTTATTGCACATAAATGTTCTAGAGATGAGGGCAGTGCTGTTGTCGTTGCAAGCACTTCAGAGCCTTCTACCTGCAGGAACAATTGCGATCCAGTCAGACAACATGTCTGTGGAATGGTATATCAACAAGCAAGGGGGAACCAGGTCTTACCCACTCTGTCGAGAAGCAATGAGAGTGTGGGAATGGGCGATCTCCACCAACCACTTTCTCATTGCAACGCACATTCCGGGATGGACCAACATCCTGGCAGACAGACTGTGTCGCACCATCCTGTCTCCTTACGAGTGGTCCCTCAATCCCCAAGTAGCGAGTCAAATTTCTGCTATCTGGGGGCAACCCTGTTGCGATCTCTTCACGTCACCCTCAAGCACGAAATGCAACAATTACTTCGCTCTCATTCCCCCTGCTGGGGAAGCCCCGAGGGACGCCTTGGTGCATGCTCGGTCTTCTCTATGCCTACCCTCCTCTTCCCCTGATGCTGAAACTCATTCAGAAAGCCAGTCGGTTGGGGAGCAAGGTGATCCTCATTGCCCCATTCTGGCCTCGCCAAACTTGGTTCCCTTACCTCTGGTCTCATCGAGTGAATCCGCCTTGTTTTCTGGATCCCCTCCCGGATCTGATTTCCCACCCCCTGGGGCTCCCAGTCCCCGACCTGGTCAACCTCAAGCTTATGGCTTGGCTGCTCCAGTTCCACTCGTAGCTAGGACCCCGGTATCTCATCTCCGGTTAAAACTATCCTAGTAGCAGCGCACAAGCCCTCTACTAGTAAGGTCTACGGTAGTAAATGGAAGCATTTCTATATCTGGGCAGAACACCATAATTTGGATCCCTTTACAGCCCCCTTGCCTGCGGTGCTGGATTTTCTTTCAGGACTTTTTAATAAGGGAGCTAGCTGCTCTACGGTGAAGGTGCAATTAGCAGCTATCTCTCATTATCACGTAGGTAGTGAAATGGGCCCTTTGATTACTACAAAATTGTGCAAAACATTCCTAAAGGGCACTTTTCTACTTAGACCTCTAGTAAAGGAACCAGTTCCTCCATGGGATTTGACCTTGGAATTACAAGCCTTGATGGCTCTGCCCTTTGAACCGGCAGCGTCTGCAGACCTCAAATACTTGTCGTGGAAAACAGCCTTCCTAGTGGCTATTACTTCAGCTAGGAGGGTATCTGAATTGCAAGCTCTTTCTGTAAAACCTCCATACTTAGCCTTTCACAGGGATAGGGTTTACCTTAGGACCAATCCCTCATTCCTTCCGAAGGTAGTTTCTGAGATGAATATTAACCAATCTATCAATTTTCCGGTCTTCTTTCCTAACTACCAAAACAAAGGAGAGTACATATTGCATTCTTTGGACGTGCATAGACAACTTAGGTTTTACATTCATAGGACATCTGGTCATTGGCAATCCGACCAGTTGTTTGTCTCCTTTGCCAAATTTAATCTAGGTAAACCAGTTTTGAAAGTTACCTTATCGAAAAGGATTTCACAATGTATCATCACGCCCTATCAAAATTCCGGCAGGCCTGCACCTCAGGGAGTTCGTGCCCACTCAACTCGGTCCATGGCTACATCTGCCACCTTCAAATCCAGAGTTTCCTTGGATGATATCTGTTCAGCAGCCACTTGGGCTTCATCTCATACCTTTATCAATCATTATAAGCTGGACATTATCTCCAGAGGGAGAACTTCTTTTGGCTCCGCAGTGCTCTGGAATATCCTTCCATGAAGGCCGCCCAAGGTTTAGGTAGCTGGGGACTCTGTCCCACAGGTTGCAGACCAAATGAAGTTAACCACTTCAGGTTAAGAAGTTATGTACTCACCATAACGTTCCATCTGAGTGGGTAGACTTCATTTGTCGGCAACCGTTCCTCCCCTCCATCCCCCTGACCTTCGGAGGTGTTTTATGTTCTATAGTGGTGTACCTCTCCGAGAAGGTAGTTATTTACCTGCTATTGTGGTTGCGGGCAAACTTGATCTGAGGTCAGTCAGGGTTGGCAGGGGATTATGGGTAAGGAGAGGAGCTAGGAGCTCGGATCTAAGCTTTGTAAACGTTGCCGTCTCGGATCCGAGATCGGATCCGAATCCCACAGGTTGCCGACAAATGAAGTCTACCCACTCAGATGGAACATTATGGTGAGTACATAACTTCTTATTATAGGGAGGTCCAGGAAATTAACTGCTAATCTGATGTTGTCCTTTTCAGTCATTCCTGACATCATCATCATCATCATCTTTCGGCTGCTCCCATTTGGGGTCGCCACAGCGGATTATCTGTTTCCATTTCTTCCTGTCCTCTGCATCTTGCTCTGTCACACCAACCACCTGCACGTTCTCTCTCACCACATCCATAAACCTTATCTTAGGCCTTCCTCCTTTCCTGTTACCTGGTAGCTTCATCCTTAGCATCTTTTTCCCAATATACTCAGCATCCCTCCACAGCACATGTCCAAACTAACATAATCTTGCCTCTCTGGCTTTGTCTCCAAACCTTCCAACCTGGGCTGACCCCATAATATACTTATTCCTAATCCTGTCCACCCTCGTCACACCCAGTGCAAATCTTAACATCTTTAACTCTGCCACATCCAGCTCAAACTCCTGCCTTTTTGTCAGTGCCACTGTCTCCAACCCATATAACATAGCTGGTCTCACTACCCTCTTGTAGACATTCCCTTTCACTCTCCCAGAGCAGACCTCACCACTGTCACACTACCCTCATACATATCCTGTACCACTCTTACATACTTCTCTGACACTCCTGACTTCCTCATACTGTACCACAACTCCTTTCTAGGCACCCTGTCATATGCTTTCTCTAACTCTACAAAAACACAATGCAACTCCTTCTGACCTTCTCTGTACTTCTCCATTAACACACTCAGAGCAAACATCGCATCTGTAGTGCTCTTTCCCGGCATGAAACCATACTGCTGATCACTAATCATCATGTCCCTTCTTAACCTAGCTTCCCCTACTCTTTCCCATAACTTCATGCTGTGACTGATCAATTTAATCCCTCTGTAGTTACTACAGCTCTGCACATCACCCTTATTCTTAAAAATCGGTACCAAAACATTTTTTCTCCATTCCTCAGGCATCCTCTTCTCTTTCCATGATTTCATTAAACAATCTGGTTAAAATCTCCACTGCCATTTCACCTAAACACCTCCATGCTTCCACAGGTATGTCATCTGGGCCAACAGTCTTTCCATTCTTCATCCTCTTCATAGCTATCCTTACTTCCTCCTTGCTAATCCATTGTACTTCATGATTCACTATCCCCACATCATCCAACCTTCTCTCTCTCTCATTCTCTTCATTCATCAACCCCTCAAAGTACTCTTTCCATCTCCTCAACACACACTCCTCGCTTGTATGTTTCCATCATTATTTTTTATCACCTTTACGTGCTGCACATCTTTCCTAGCTCGGTCCCTCTGTCTAGTCTAGGTCCTTTTCTCCCTCCTTAGTGTCCAACCTTTCATACAACTCTTCATATGCCTTATCCGTAGCCTTTGTCATCTCTCTCTTTGCCATGCACCTCATCTCCTTATATTCCTGTCTACTTTCTTCATCTCTCTGACAATCCCACTTCTTCTTTGCAAACCTCTTTCTCTGTATACTCTCCTGTACTTCCTCATTCCACCACCATGTCTTCTTGTCATCCTTCCTCTGTCCAGATGTCATACCAAGCACCTTTCTAGCCGTCTCCCTTACTAGCTCTGCTGTAGTTACCCAGCTATTTCGTAACTCTTCACTGCCACCCAGTGCCTGTCTTAACTCATCCTTGAACTCCTCCTCACAATTACCCTTTTTCAATTTCCACTTTTTGATCCTTGGTGCTGCCCTCACACTCCTCCTCCTCTTCTTGATCCCCAACGTCATCCTACAAACCATCATCCTATGCTGCCTAACTACACTTTCCCCGGTCACCACTTTACAGTCTCCAATCTCCTTCAAACTGTCCCTCCTACATAAGATATAATCAACCTGTGTGCATCTTCCTCCACTCTTGTATGTCACCCTATGCTCCTCCCTCTTGTTAAAATACGTATTCACCACAGCCATGTCCATCCTTTTCGCAAAATCCACCACCATCTGACCTTCTGCATTCCTTTGTTTAACACCATACCTACCCATCACTTCCTCATCCCCTCTTTTCCCTTCACCAACATGCCCATTGAAATCTGCTCTGATCACCACTCCCTCACCGTTGGGTACAGTCATCACCACTTCATCCAATTCACTCCAAAATTTTTCTTTCTCATCCATCTCACACCCAACTTGTGGAGCATATGCACTAACAACATTCATCATTACGCCATCAAATTCCAGCTTCATAAACATCACTCTATCCAACACTCTTTTCACCTCCAAAACACTCTTAATCGTTCCTGACATGATAGGTCTCAAATCTGACTTGGATCCAACTCGGCTGCTTCTGCCAAATCCTCAGATCCAAAAACTGTCAAGCTCCTCCCTTTACCTATAATGCCTTGCCAATCTAACATACCCCAGATCTTGTTTGCCACCATTCAGCTTCAGATGTGGATCCTGTCACTCTCGGGGGGGGGGGGGTTGTGGAGGTTTTTCTGACATAATTGTAAGTTTAGCTTAACATTTCTATCATATACTTTAACTTTTTTCTCCTACCTCCCTTGTTTTCTTGCTAGTTTTCTCTGCATTCTTTCCAAACAATTGCTACCAATTTCTCAGTGCTTTTCTGTAGTACCATTGCTGGTATGTTCTTAAATAAAATTTCTATTTTTTAAATTCTTCTTCCTTAATCATTGGAGTATTCCTTGTACTACCATTGTTGTTAGTTGCTCTTTCTCAGTTTCCTCCTTTCTTCTTTAAAAAAAAAAATTATTAGTTTTTGTATTTCTTTACTGGACTTAGCTAAGTCAGGCCAGTCTGGCTGATAAGCCTATTGGTTTAAAAAAAATGCATCACCTGTGGGCATAAAATCCTGAACTCCAATGTCCACAGGGAATGTGTGTATAGTTTGGGAGCTGCACATTTAGATGCAGATTGCTGTATTTGCACTGGGTTCAATTCCAGAGCTCTCACTTACAGGAGGAACAAGCTGGTGTTAAAGGTCCTTCTCCCTTATCTTATGCTTCCACATCTGGGGCCAAACCCCCTGTAAGAAATTGGATAAGGGGAAGCCAGACTTGGCACCCAAAGATAAAGAATCTCACAAGAGGTCAGTTGATCACTCATCCTGTTTGGCTCCTTCCTTGGAGCTGCCAGCTAAGATATCACAAAAATTGGATCCAACCACCTCAGATCCGATTGCTTCTAAATCAAAATCATCCCACATCAGATCGCCTCCCAACCTACTGGATCCAGTCACTTCTTGGCTCCCTTCACCCTGCTTGGAGGGATCCCCCACAGAATTTCAAGACCTCTGTCGTCCACATCTTTCAGAAGTTTATCCAAGGGTGACGTGAATAGGATGATAAGAAAATTACTCAGAGCTAAAATCCAGATGGAGGTACTTCCAGTTCAGACTCCCACCAGATCCGTGAGCCAACTTTAGTTTACTTCCTCCTCAGTCTCTCCTTCTCTGATCCAACCCACTGTATTGCACCCTTGGATCCAAGACCACAGTGTGCCCTCATTGGATCTAAAGAGAGTCTGTTCTTCGACTCCTGTACCTTTCCTGAGTTGCTTGGCTCAGAGCCTCTCAGAGCTGAAGAATCAGTGCCAGATCTGGGGGGGGGGGGGGTGTGACTAGGATTGACTAAAACTACCAGAGCCATCTATTCCCCTTGGGGCTTTGGCACTGAACAGCTGGGTTTCGACTCTCGGCTGGAGTGCTTGTGGGGTTGCAGGAGTCAATGGTTCATGAATTATTGGCTCCTTTGCTGCAGACTTTGGATTCTTCCAGGCACTTTGCTTTCAAAGTTGTGAAGAGGGCCTTCTCTTTATCTAGAGAAAGGACATCCCTGCCCTTCTCAGATCAGACAACTATACCTCCTTCAGTTGCTCTGAGCCTTATTCATCCATTCCACTGGGACAGTCAGCCCGATCAAGTCTCCAGTTGGTCCCTCAGGACATCTTCATCTCTTCCAATACTTCCACAGACCATGCCACTGAGGAGGTCTGTCAGAAGAGTATATGTAAAAGGAGACACCTAGATTCCCCTTAGGAATCTCTCACTGAGGACGCTGATTTCGATGAAGAGGAGGATACCCCAGGTCTCCACCTGAAGACGTCTCATTTGGAGATATTCTAGAACTTTTAAAACATAAAGGTGGTTGATCTTCTGATACACCTTCCCAGGAGGAATCAGTGTTTCTGGAGACTTTCAGGTCTGGCCTGGCTACTTCTTGGGTGACTCCCCTGGCTGACGAACTCATAGATTTTGTTTCTGGATGAATGTGGAAGGAACCGGCTATTATAGAGCCAACTGATGCCATTGTTGTGATAACAGCCACAAAAAAGAGCTCACAGAACAGAGCTCTTCTGTCCAGCCCCCTAACAGGGAGTCCAGGGTCTTGGACAGATTTGGTAAGCATGTGTACACTTCAGTGATCTTTGCTCTGCAATCGCTGAATTACCTGGCACATTTTACAGGATTACAAAGAGATTTGACTAAAGAACTTTTCAAATCTCTTTCTGGGTCCATGTCTGCCGAGGACCAAAATAGAGTCCCCTCACAACTGGCCACCTTCAATCGATTTGATTCCTAATGCATCCATGAGGCTGATTTCCCATGTAGCGGAAGGTACCTCGTGGGCGATGGGTTCAGGCATAGCCATTAGGAGACATGCCTGGATGGTGACTACGTGATTGTGCAGAGCATTTTATGTCTTCACTCATCAATTTTCCCTTTGATGGATCTTAAAACCTTATCATCACTATGAACAAAACATGCTGGAGGGATAGGTTCCTGACCCAGCGACTCATCATACTCTGGAATAGACTGCCCATACATGTCAAGCAGAGTGCCTCATTGGCCCTCTTCAAAAGGAACCTTGATGATTGGATGGGAGATAGGAAATTCACCCCGGGGATCATGAGTGTCGCCCTGCTAGACAGTGGCCCAGAGAAGTAAATATTGTGGGAAGAAATTTCCAGGGAATTGTTATGGCTATCTTGCATTGGCCTTAGGGCCGATAGCCTAGTATCAACCTATGAACCTTATTTGGCCCCAAAGTAAAGGGCACGCTCTTCAGATGTGAGCAAGAGGAAAAGACCCTGTCTGCCATGCTCATACATTTTTTACCCCTCAAAGACCCTTCTCTAGGAATCAGCAGGAAGGTAGGAAAATAAGATTTCATAAATCCCACAAACCTTTTCAGGATTCATGAAAATATACTTCTCCCAGGGACAGAGGGGGGAACTCAAATGGAAGACAGCATCCCTGCAGCAGAGGTGGCCTGCAGAACCAGGGCTTCCGTGATTCCTTCTCGGATAAATCTTACCAGTGCTCCTGAAAGGAGGCCTGACTGCTACCTTCTGGAGATAGCTGGGGAGCTATTTGTCTCTGCACCAAAGAGCCTAGCTATCCATAAGAAAAGATTTCTGGGTGCAGATAATTATATCCAGAAATTATATCATACCATTTTCCTAAATTCCCCCTACAAGAAAGAAATTAATCCCCAGTGTTCCATCTAATCAGAGGGAAGCAGCAGCATTAGAAATAGAAAAGCTGCTAGAAAAAAAAGAGTAATCCAGAAGTTCCTGTCAGGCCAGAGAGGATCCAGGACCTATTCAGGATTCTTCTTAGTGCCAAAGAAGACAGGGGTCTTGAGGCCTATCTTGGATCTCAAAGTAAACCAGTTTAGTCATGGTTCAGTCCATTCTGCCTGTACTGTGAAAGGATGGTTGGATGTGCTTGACAGATCTGCAAGATGCATACTATCACAGCAAAATGAACAGGCACTCCAGAAGATACCTGCACTTCTGGCAGGGAGCCAGTCATTACCAGTTCAGAGCACTGCCCTTTGGTCTTATCACAGCCCCCAAGGTATTTACCAAATCATGACAGTGGTAGCATCTTACTTGAGACTGCTGGGATTACAAGATTTTCCATACCTAGATGACTACCTCCTAACTGGCCCAACCAGGCATCTACTCCTGCAGGTGAGGGACTACTTGATCCAGTTATGCCTCCATTTAGGCATCACAGTCAGTTACAGCAAATCACAACTCACATCTACACAGAGACTGGAGTTCATAGGTGCTCATCTGGACACAGTGAATCAGATAGACTCTCTTCCTCCTGTTCGAATCCAGACATTCAGATCCTAGGTCAGGAAAGTAATACAACATTCTTCTTTTCCAGCACAACTGATGTTACAAGCATTGGGATCCATGGCAGTGGCTGTCATCCTCATTCCTCTAGCCAGGTTTCACATGCAAATTCTTCAATGGACACTGTCAGTCCAGTGGTCCATTTTTCAACATCCTTTAAACTGCCCCAGTCAAGATCACACAAGCATGCAAAAGATATCTTTTTTAGTGGACTCATTCTAACAAACTCTCTGAAGGCTGTCCTTTTGTTGTTCCTCTACCCATGGCCATGATGACCATAGGTGCCTCTCAACTGGGGTGGGGCAGTACCTGAGAAGGACAATCCAAGGCACTTGGTCCTAAGGTGCACATCAATGTCCTGAAAATGAGAGCAGTTCTCCTAGTGTTGCAAGCCTTTCAAGACATTCTCCCCACTGGGAAAATTACTATTCAGACAGACAGTATTTCATTTGTCTGGTATATCAACAAACAGGGAATAATCAAGTCTTATCCACTTTGCTGAGAAGCAGTGAGAGTGTGGCAGTGAGCGATCTCTTCCAGTCGGTTTCTGATAGCAATGCACATTCTGGGGAAAGCCATCATGATTGTGGACAGATTGTGGACAGACTAAGCAGCTCAGTTCTGATGCCTCATGAGTGGTCTTTCAGTGCCAAACTAGCCAAGAGGATTTTCCATTGATGGGGTTTACAGTGTTGTGACCTATTCACTTCTCCCCTCAACAACTGCAGCAGATTCTTTGCCCTGATCTCTCCAATGGAGGAGTCATCAAGACATGCTCTAGTCCACTACTGGCCCTTCGGTCTTCTTTACACTTAGCCACCATTGCCTCTTATTCCCCAATTTCTACAGAAAGCATTCCAGTTAAAGAGCTCAGTTATCCTCATTTCCCCTTTTTGGCCTTGTCAGATTTGGTTTCCCATCCTCTAGCATCACCTCCAACATCCACCCTGGATACTGGATCCAACTCCATACCTCCTGTCTCACCTGACAGGGGTGGCTCATTCAGACATAATAGGCATCTAACTGACTGCATGCTTTCTCCAATTCCATTGATTTCTAGACAGCCCAGGGTCTCCTCCCCAGTCTGTCATATTTTATCTTCTCACAAAGCTACTAATAGAAAGATTTACTAAAGTAAATGGAAGAGATTTGTATTCTGGGCCCTTAACAAGGATCTGGATCCTCTTTCTGTCCCTGTACTGGCTATACATGATTCTTTAGCTTCAGTTTTCAATGTAAGGGCTAGATTTTCTATGATTAATTTCCAGTTGGTTGCCATTTTCGAATTTATATCTAGGTGAAAAAAATTATACCTTAGCATCTTCTAAAATGTAGATCCTTTCTTAAAGGGGCCTTTTTACTTAGACCTCTGCTAAAGGATCCTGACTGAAACTCCCTTTGAACCTTCTGCCATGTCAGATCAAATTTTTTTTTGTCTTGGAAAAACATTTTTCTAGTTGCTATCACATCAGAGAGACAAGTGACTGAACTTCAGGCTCTGTCTTCCAAATCTCTTTACCTGGTTTTCCACAAAGACAGGGTATCTTTGTGGACCAACCCATGCCTAAGGTAGCTTCTGAGTCCAACATTAACCAGGTTATTAACCTCCAAGTTTTCTTTCCAAAGGTTTCAAATTAGGGAGAGTACATGCTCCACCTTTTAGATTTCCATAGACAACTCTGTTTTTATCTGCATAGAACCAAGAATGTAAGGAAATGGAACAATTACTATTTGATGGAACCCATGTACACTGACCAGTTGTCTCTTTCTCCCCTAACAAATTGGACAAGCCAGTTTCCAAAGTTACACTGGCCAAATGGTTAACTGATTGTATCTCCTTTGTCTATAGTATAAGAGGATTATCCTTGCCTAAGCCTCTCAGAGCTCATTCCACGAGGTCTATGGCAGTCTCTTCAGCTTTTTGGTTAAGGGCTTCCATAGATGACATTTCTGCAGATGTAACTTGGTCTAATGCTCACACTTTTACTGCTCATTACAAATTGGATTTGATTTCCAGGAACAGAACTGCCTTTGGCTCTGCAGTAGTCAGGAATATCCTTCCATGAGGGCCACCCAAGGTTCAACTGTCTGGGGACTCTGACCCTTCAGTTTAGGAATAAATGAAAAGGGCAACATCAGATAAAACAGTTATGTACTCAGCATAATGTTCCATCTGTGTTTTCCATTTTCATTCTTCCTCAACTTTCCACCCACGTGCTTCCTTCTTTTTGCATGTGGAAAGACCAAAGAGTTTTTCTTGGGAACCTTCGTTCCTTGTTTGAGCTACATTGACTTTTCTTATTTTACATTTTATTAATTTTTTAAAGAAATTGTCCCTTCATCTCTAGGGGCAGCAAACTCAGTCTGAGGTGTGATAGGTTTGAAGGGCATTATGGGTAAAGGCAAGAGCTCAAGAGTTTTTGGATCTAAGGATTTTGTAGATGCTGCTCAGACAGATACAAATCATATTCAAGATCATCAGTTAAGGAAGAATGAAACTGGGCAACGCAGATGGAACATTATGGTGAGTACATAATTTTTTTGTGAATTTTAGAAAGATAGTGGATTGGGTGATGAAATAAAAAAATATTCCATGGTGGATTCTTTTCCTTCCTATATAATAAAAAATTCATTTATAAAGCGTAAATAACATTTGATGGAACCCATGTACCTCCTTTGAACTCTGTCTCCTCCTCCCATTTCCCAAGAGCTACAGTAGCCAGGTTAGGTGCCATGGCTTCACCCATGGCTATAGAGCTCTTCATGGAAAGTGAAATAGTTGTTACCGAGGAGGGCATCCAGAAGCTTACCCAGGATCTCTGTCTCTACAGGAAGGGATGCCCTGTCTTTCAGATATGATTCAGTGGTGGCCTGTATGCAGTACTGATGTGGAAACATGGTATACAATGCTTCCAAATCTATGGTTACCAAAATAATGATGTCACTGATGGTCATGCATTTAATCTTTTTGAGGAAATCCAAATTATCTAATATAAAGGATTTATTTCTTTCTGTGAGTGGTTTGAACTGAACTTCAAGAAAAATTTAGATGGATTCTGTTATTGACCCAACACTGGCCACAACAGGTGTCTGTGGGGGTAGCTATATTCTTATGTGGGTCTGGGATTCCAAAGAACTTGGGGATCTTTAGGTGGACTATGGTAAAAAATTCAAATAACTATGCATTTAATAGATCATCCTCATGCACTGTGCCTAGGTCCTTTATGTAATAATACTTTTCATTGCTGAGCATGCTTTTGATCTTGTTAACATAACTGACAGTATCTGTGACCATAATTCCTCCACCCTTATCACCCTTCATGAGTCTTCTAGTTTTGTCACTGCTTAGGTTCCTTAAAGCTTTGATCTCTAAAGCCTTGATTTCTTCTTTGGACAAATTGTAAAACTGATTTTTGGAAGTTTTACTGAGGACCTTCTGGATGTCCACCTCACACTTGCTCTTGAAGGCTGCAGGTGTAAGGTAGACTGGGGGACAAACATTGCTGGGTAATTTCCACTAGACTGATCATACATTACTCTAAACATCTGTATTATTCTTTTGTTTGTCACTGAAAAATACTTTTAAATTGAACTTTCTAACTTAAAGTTTGAGATCTTTACCAGTGTTTGTGACTCCCATGCACTGACCCAGTAATCAAGGAGCCTCAATCCTCACCACTAGTACCAGTGAGGGGTGTCTACATTGGAAAGGATAACAAATACACACACAGTAAAGTGCAATTTCCCTTAAGAGCACACAAAGATCACAGTCATTCTGGGGCTGGTTTTTCCCTTTCTCTCCAGATCCCCAATAAGACTCCCAACCGGAACAGCTATAGGGTACAGATCTCAGCTGAGTAGTCAAGCCAAAACCTCCAGTGCCCTCTCTGTCCAACCAGTGCTTTGTGTCCCTGCCTAAGTAGCTGACACACACACTTTGAGATCTGGTTTATATACAAACACGCAGACACTCCTGGGGAAGGCTGGCACATGTTCTCCAGCTATGCCCCCTCCTGCCAGGCTATAAGGTAGTAATCACTGCCACCACCTACTGTTATTAGCTACTAAAAAGGCCCTTACCAAACGGTGTCCAATTATTACTGTGCAATATTATTAACCAATTAGTAAGTATGATGAACAGCAAGGCTTATTTGGAGTGGCTTTGTACAGTATCACTATATACATCCAATTTACTCTAGAGCTTAAATTATCTCTACACAAAACAGCCACACTTGAAAGGTTTAAAAATATTTAATAATAAATAATAAAAATACAAGACAAATTTTCTTAGTTCAACACAGTGCTAGTCAAGAGTTCAGAAATCACAGGAAAATTCTTAAAATAATACTGTGGAATAGTCTGACATAACTAATGTCTTTTGGCTTTTCCAGGTAAGGGGTCACCACAGCGGAACTCCGGTCCGCTAATGATTGGCAGTGGATTTTTACAGTGCTGAGGTCCCAACCCGACGCCCAACCTTCAAAGAAGGTACACCCATTCACACACGCACCTACCTGCATGCCTTTATATGTCACTCAACCTCTGAGGACATGCAGACTCCACACAGAAGGCCCTCCAGCCAAGAATTGAACCGGAGAACCTCTTGCTGTGAGGCGACAACGCTAACCGCTGCACCATCTTGGCCTGCTCTTAGAATAGTGTGATATAAATATAGAAAACAGCTAGACTAAATCTGACTAAATTCCTGTCTAACTCTAAGAGCAATCACACTTCTAAATTAGGCCCACTGTTATTTTCCATTTTCATTAACGACCTCCACCAAGCAATTTCACATGCAACCTGCATTCAATATGCAGACGACTCCACCATTATTTGCTCAGCTAAAACTCCTACCGAGCTACAGTCCCTGACACAAAAAGCATTTAATACAGTTGAGCAATGTTTTTTTAAACCGTTGCCTCCTACTTAACCCTAAAAAAACTAAACTTCTACTCTTTGCTCCTACTCACAGGTCAACCCCTCTTCACTTCACTCTTATATCCAAGAACGGGACTCTTATATCTCCTGACCTAACCACTAAACTTCTTGGAATAACCATAGATAATAACCTAAACTTCGATACTCATATTAAAATCACTATAAAAACAGTAAATAAGAAACTGGGATCCCTTTACAGAATCATACCCTTTCTTACTCCCTCAGCCAAAACCACTATAGCTAGAACTCATTTAATCTCTACCCTACTCTATGCTTCACCCATATTTACCAATCTCTCAAAAAACAACCTCAACAGACTTGCTACCTCCTATAATAGTATTGTTAGATTTGCCACAGGTTCTCCTTTTAGAACACATCATTGTAACAACCTAAAACAATTAGGATGGCTAGAGTTCCAAAACCACGTACTATTTCACCAACTTGCTATTATCCATAAGATCCTGTATTACCCCACCTGTACACCTATACTGACTACTCTCATAACCCCCTACAACAATCTTAAGAATTCATGCTCTTCTAATAAGTTACTTATTACTACCAGCAAATCCAACAACTCAGCTGGAGATTCGTTGTTCTCTAACTCTGTAGGCAAACATTGGAACATACTTCCCTCTGAACTCCTGTCTCTGTCCACTATAACACTTTTTAAACAGAAACTAAAACAGTTTCTCAGTACTCATTGGCTATGCCCTTGTACTAACCCTGACTAACTTTTTGTCTATTTCCTATGTGTTCTCTGCTTCTAATATGAGTATGTTCTATCTACTGACATCCTCTTGCTGTTTCCTATAAATCTTGTATTTCACTGTATCACTTGGTACAATTGTATAAGTAAACAACTTTATTATGCTATTTTATTCTGCTTGCACAAGTACACAACTATTTTGTTTTATATTTTTGTTTTCATATCTCCTCATCATGAGCCATGTACTCTTGTAATGACAACTGCATCAAGTCTGTATGGCTGAAACTGTTTAGAACTTTTTAACTACTGATGTTAAGTTGTCTATCTCGCCTTCATTCTTACTGGATGGGTTCGGAGCCGATCCTCGGCTCCGACTCGGCCACTCTAAAAGCTCGAGAGTTGGTTCCACCGGCTCGAGGCTCCCCCTATATCCCACAATGCTAGGCGTGAGTTACCTCAGATCTCGTTTGCCGCTACAGCGATCGAGGTGTGTTTTCTACCGGCTCCAGGTTAGTGAAAGTTAGAATAGTTTAAATTCTTTAACTTAGACTAGTTTTGTGTAATTTTCTTCCCCCTTAGTGTAGTGGACTTACTTATCCCTTACTACCTTAGTTTCCAGCCCCCTCCTTTTATAAAGAACTTATAGTTCTTCCCTAAGGCCTTCGGGCCCTTCCCCCTTTTCCTTAGGGTGTGTGTGTGTTTACTTAGGGACTTTTATTAACTTACCTTTAGTTTTTAAATAATTCCCCTTTAATCCTATCAGTGTAATCTGTGTGTGTGTGTTTTTGTGTGTGATTACACTTCAGGTTCCTTGAGTATGTCCAAGGATACAAAGGTCTCAGGCTTCAAGAAGTGTGACTCGTGCTGTCAGAAAATGTCTCTGACAGACGGTCACACTTCTTGTGTGTACTGCCTGGGACCTTTACCTGCAGGACTCTTGTGCTGTATGCCATGGCTTCAGCCCTAGAGTCCTGCAGGAGAGAAAAAATAAACTCATTTTGAGGGGTTTAATTAAGCCTGAAGGTTCCCTTCCTGTGTCTTCTGGGAAACCTCCTAAGGCTTCTAAGACCTCGGCTCCAGCTTCAGAGTCGAGGCCTAAGGCTTTGAAGCCTACTGCTTCATCGGCTCCGGCTGGAGCCGATGAGTCTGTGACTGCTGTTTCAGTGGTTTCCTCGGCTCCGGCGGAGCCGAGGCATTAGAAGTCATGGGTCGGCTCCGATCATACCATCGGAGCCGACATCTAGAAAGAGATCGAGGTCACCGTCCCTTGGCTCCGTTCATTCGGCTCCAGCGTCTCCCCTGCTGTCTGAACGGAGCCATAGATCTCACTCCTCCAGGTCATCGAGGCTCTCAGATCACGACCTCCAGAGGGTAGTGAGTAGACTTTTGAAGTCCGAGGCACTGGCCCAAATGCTCCAGAGTCCGACTCATCAGTCGATGCCTCAGCTTGTTCCAATTAATATTCCTCCTCTGACTCCTTTGAGCTCAGAGCCAGGGCGTCTCGGAACCGAGACTGTGGTAGCGTCGGAGCTGATACATTTGTCTTCGGCTCCTTCGTCGGCTCCGATTTCTTCCTTTGAAGAATCTTGGCGCCGGGCTTCCCTCGTCGGCTCCGAGGGGGTGAGTGGCATCGGACCCTTGTCCGACCCCCCTCTCCCTCTCGGTGCTTCGGCGCTGGTGAGTTCGGCTCCGACATCGGCCTCGGAGCCATCTCTGTCGGTGCCGAGGGAGGTTCTCAGCTTCTCGGAGCGGGGACCTCTGGCTCTGCCTGACAGGGGTGCATTCGAGGTCATGCGGAGTGTGTTGGAACCTTGTTCGACTCCACAGTCGGCTCCGTCCGCCCCTCCCACCGGTGCCTTTGGTTATGTCGACTCACTCCCTCATCCCAGACCGCAGAGAGCAAGCTCCTCAAGAATCCCCTGTGGGGATCTCATCCTCTTCGAGGCCTCTCCTGAATTGGCAGGGGAGCCCCCTAGGAAGAGAAAGTGTAAGAGGAAGCACTTAGACTCACCTGAGTCTGTCACCTCTGACACAGATTTAGAGGAGTCCGAGGGTTCCCCACGTTCCCCTTCTGAAGATGTCTCTTTCGCAGACATTCTAGAGATCCTGAAACAGAGGGGAAATTGGCCAGCCCTTAACCCTTCGGAGGATGAATCTGTGTATCTTGAGGCGTTTGGCTCTCGCCCTTCCACCTCCTGGGTGTCCCCCCCCTTTGATCCCCTCATGCAGGTGGTTGCAAAGAAGGCCTGGACGGCTCCTGATTCAGTGGACCCTACCCCCAGGAGACCCTCCAAATTTATAACAGCACCAACTGACAAGCAATTTCTCACAAAAGGTGTTTCTGTGGATGCTATGGTGGTAGCTGCTGCCACCAAGAAGGAACTAGCTGATCCTTCGGTGCCTGTCCATCCACCTAACAAGGAATCCAGGTCTATGGACAGGTACGGGAAGCGGATGTTCTCGTCAGCGACCTTTGCAATGCGTTCGCTGAACTACCTATGCCATTTTACTCATCTTCAAAGGGACTTGATCAAGGAAGCGAGTGATATGTTGAAGGATCCTACAGCTGCGGGTTTTCAGGACAAGATGAACACTCAGCTGGCTACCCTGAACTCCATAGCTAACTCCTCCATGTGCCTCCTTTCTTATGCGGCTGATGGAGCGAGCAGGGCCGCAGGGACAGATGTGGCCTTACGCAGGCACGCCTGGATGCGGTTATGCAACTTTGCGGACCCCTTTAAAACGTCTTTCACTAATTCCCCGTTTGATGGATCATCTCTTTTTGGTCCTCAAGTGAAAGAAACCTTGACTAGGTGCGAGACAGATGGCAAGACTCTTTCTGCCGTCGGAGTCCGTTTTTCTACTCCTTCTAGGCCTTACCCCAAAGGCCAGAAAAGTGGGAAAATGTGGTTCCGTAAACAATCTCAAGGGACTTCGCCTGGCGACAAAGTCGGTTCCCGCCAGAGGCAGAGGGGAACAACAATGGTAGACGATAAGCCCTAGAGGCAGGGGGGGTCCGCAGAACCAGGGCAATCGGGAAGTCTTCTCTGATAAGCCCTTTCAGCATCCCTGAGGTGTTGCCCGACTGCCTACCTCGGGAGGCAGTCGGGGGAAGATTGTCACTGTACCCAAAAGCCTGGCTATCCCTGACTCAAGACAAATGGGTACAGTCCATCATTTCCGAGGGCTATTCCATTCCCTTCTTTCGCATTCCAAACCAATCAAAAAAATCCCTTCCAGATGTTCCACCTGCTCAAAGGGATCTTGCAGCTTTGGAAATTTCAAAGCTGCTTGCAAAAAGAGCAATTCAGCCAGTTCCAGCAGACCAGCAAGGATCCGGAATCTACTCCAGGTTCTTTTTAGTTCCAAAGAAAACAGGGGACTGGAGACCAATTTTGGATCTCAGTATCTTGAACAAGTCAGTCAAGAAAACAAGATTTCGGATGGTCACGCTGCAGTCCATCCTTCCCCTTTTGGGAAAGGGAAGCTGGATGTGCCCTATAGATCTTCAGGATGCGTACTATCACATAAAAATGAAAAGACGCTCCAGAAGATTCCTCCGCTTCAGGCTGGGAACCAGTCATTTTCAATTCAGCGCCCTGCCCTTTGGTCTCACCACTGCCCCCCGGATGTTTACCAAATGCATGGCAGTGGTAGCTTCTCACCTGAGACGACAAGGATTCCAGGTGTTTCCATATTTGGACGACTGGCTCCTTACAGCCCCCACCAAGCATCTTCTTCTAATGGCCAGGGACTACACCTTTTGCACTTGTCGAAATTTAGGCATTTCAATAAATTTGAAAAGTCTGTTTTGTCGCCTTGTCGTACTATTACCTTCATAGGCGCAAATCTAGACACAATCAACATGTCTGAGACTAACAGATCAGAGAATAACAGACATACACAAAATGGTCTCGCTCCTCTTCAGCAGCAACAGAATCAAAGCCAGGTTAGTTCTGAAAGTGTTGGGGATTATGGCGGCTGCCATACCTCTGCTTCCATTAGCCAGATTCCACATGAGAATCCTTCAATGGATGCTCTTCACGCAATGGTCGTACCAGCAACTTCCAATGTCTCACACCATTATAATCACGCAAACATGCAGAAATCATCTTCTGTGGTGGATGTCTTCCCCTCAGCTTTTATTGGGAAGACCCTTTGTTCCTTCCCCTCCGGTTGCTACTCTGACAACGGACGCCTCCCTGATCGGGTGGGGGGGGCATTATCAGGGCAGAACTGTCCAGGGCATATGGCAACCAGACGAATGCCACTTGCACATAAATGTTCTAGAGATGAGAGCAGTGCTTTTAGCGTTGCAAGCCCTTCAAGACTCTCTTCCCTTGGGAACGATAGCAATCCAGACGGACAATATGTCCGTAGTGTGGTATATCAACAAACAAGGCGGAACCAGGTCCTACCCCCTGTGTCGAAAAGCACTCAGACTGTGGCAATGGGCGATTTCTTCTCAGCGTTTTCTGATAGCAACGCACATCCCCGGGAAGTCCAATCAAATCGCGGACCAGTTGAGCAGAGCTATCCTCATGCCTCACGAGTGGTCTCTGAAAGACTCTGTTGTGAGAGAAATTTTTCTCAAGTGGGGCCAGCCTTGCTGCGACCTTTTTGCTACTCCCCAAAACAGCAAGTGCAGAGATTTTTTCACCCTATTTCCGTTACCAGGCCAACCCAGCAGAGACGCTTTAGTCCAAGTTTGGCCCCGGGGACTTCTGTATGCTTTTCCCCCCTTCCCACTAATCTCTCAAGTAATACAGAAAGCTATCGCTCAGAAGGCTTCATTGATCCTCATTGCTCCATACTGGCCTCGACAGGTTTGGTTCCCCTTTCTGCATCAGTTTCTGTTGGAGCGACCTTGGCATCTGGACCTAGTTCCAGATCTTTTGATCCATCAGTCGGGTCAGTTTCATCGCTGCCTTCCCTCTCTGAACCTCACTGCTTGGTTCCTCCAATTCCAACTTTAGCCAGGCTTCCTCAAATATCTCACTCTGTTCGAGATATTTTGATAGCTTCCCATAAATCTTCCACTCGAAAGATTTATTTGAGTAAGTGGAAACGTTTTCGCCTATTGGGCTCAAGGAAGGGACATAGATCCTTTCACTGCTTCCATCCAAATGGTCCTTGATTTTCTAGCTGAACTCTTCCATGCAGGTTCATCTCCTTCTACTCTTAAAGTTCAATTGGCAGCTATTTCTAACTTTCATGTGGGCATTTCAGACTCTGCCATCATGTCCCACAAGCTTTGCAAAGCCTTTTTGAAGGGAGTTTTTCTACTCAGACCTCCGGTAAGAAATCCTCCTCCTCCTTGGGACCTAAATTTAGTTCTCAGTTCTTTAATTCTCTCTCCTTTCGAACCTGCATCCTCCTGTTCTTTAAAATTACTATCATGGAAGACTCTCTAGTAGCTATTACTTCAGCTAGAAGAGTTTCAGAACTTCATGCACTCAGCTGTCGACCTCCTTATCTGTTGTTCCATAAGGACAGAGTATCCTTACGAACCAACCCGTCCTTTTTACCTAAAATAGCCTCCACGGCTAACCTAAATCAAAGCATTGACCTCCCGGTGTTTTTTCCAGAATATTCTAACAGATCTGAACAAAGATTACATTGGCTAGATGTTCATCGTCAGTTAAGGTACTATTTGGATAGAACAAAACAATTCAGAAAATCTGACCAGCTGTTCGTCTCTTATGCAGAAGGCAGAAAGGGACTTTCAGTTTCAAAGGTTTCATTATCCAGATGGCTAACATCCCTGATTTCTCTTGTCTATGAAATTAGACACCAAAAGCTGCCTAGCAAACCTAAAGCCCATTCTACCAGAGCCTTGGCTACTTCTATAGCCTTCCAAGATAGACTGTCTATCGACACCATTTGTGCAGCGGCTACTTGGGCTACTCCTCACACTTTCATTTCTCATTATAAGTTGGATTTAGCCTCTAGACATAGAGCTAACTTTGGTTCCACTGTTCTCAAGAGTCTGTTCCATTAGGCCACCCGGGACAAGGTGCTAGGGACGCGGTCCCATCCAGCAAGAATGAAGGCGAGATAGACAACTTAACATATAGAAGTTATGTTCTTACCATAACGTTCCATGTTAGTTGTCTTCTTCTCGCTTCTTCTTATGCCCCACCCTCCTTCCCCTGGCCTGGACAGACCTAGAGGAGTTTTGATTGTGACCTCTCTTTCTACCACCTCTTTACTTTAGGTATATGCTCTGCTGTGCATATTTCCTGGATCAGGATGTAGGTCACCCTTCTTTTCTCCCTTGTTTATAGAGGTGGACTTTGTTACTAGTTATTTTACTACTATTATAGGCAGTGCCTAGCTTACAAACGAGATCTGAGGTAACTCACGCCTAGCATTGTGGGATATAGGGGGAGCCTCGAGCCGGTGGAACCAACTCTCGAGCTTTTAGAGTGGCCGAGTCGGAGCCGAGGATCGGCTCCGAACCCATCCAGCAAGAAGAAGGCGAGAAGAAGACAACTAACATGGAACGTTATGGTAAGAACATAACTTCTATTTATACTTCTCTGAATTGTGACAACTTTTACTGTATATGTTGTGTTTGTGTTGGAGCTTTTCTCCCTGGGCCTCTACTGAAAATGGATTTGTATTCCAGTTAGACCAGCCCAGTCAACAAATGTAAAATAAATAAATAAATAAATAAATAAACTTACATATAGAGCAAAGGCAGAGTACTGGTGAGTGATGTTCTTCAGACAAAATCCAAAATGCTCTGATTCTCTCTCTTTAAGAAAGTTTAAAATAAATGCACCACTGCTGACTCATTTTAAATTACACCATTCTTCTCTGGTTCCCAGGCTAACAGAAACTCAAGAGTTTTAACATTTCTTTGATCTTGCACCTGGCCAGGAAACTACACAAATGAAAGACATTATATACGTAAAATCTAGCAATTAACTCTGGTCTCAGAACAATAGAAGAAATTTCTTAGTCCAGAGATTATGTTTCCGAGCTTTGAGATCAAATCAGCGTTCTTCCAGCAGAGTGCACTGTGGTTACACTTTTTGAAGTTCAACATTTAACACAGTTTTCTTAACATTTAAGAGGTCAAGCCTGTGGATTATATTCATATTTACAATGACACAGAATTATCTACAAAATTCTGTCTAGCTAGGCTGGCAGCCTTCACATATCTTCCCCCTGGAGAAGTCAAGCTATTTTTTCAAGTGTCCCTTGATTAACGTTGCTTGAGAGGGTTAGGTCTATCTGAGTATACCTTACCCCATTCCCTGTCTTGAGAGCCCATCTGCATTGGAATTGCTAACCCCACTGTGGTGCTGCACTGATATGTCATATGTTTGCAACTCTAGGCTGCATCTTAACAACTTGGCATTTTGCTGGCTGGCTCAGTGTAACCATATTAGGGGATTGGGCTCTGTAACTACAGTGAATTTTCTTCCATACAGATAAGGCTGAAGTTTCTGCATTGCCCACACTATGGCTTGACATTCCTTTTCTACAGCTGCATAGCACTCCTCCCTGGGTTGACCCCTACGACTGAGATAAACCACTGGTGCTCTTTCTTCCTCTGAAGAAATCTGGCTAAGTTCAGCCCCCACCCCATGGTTTGAAGCATCTACCTGCAAAACAAATTCTTTGCTGTAATCTGGACTGGCTAACACAGGGGTCCTCCAAAAGCTTCTTTAAGCTTCTGGAATGCCTGCTCACATGCTGTGTCCACACTACCTTATCTGGCCTGTTTTTCCCAGTAAGGTCTGTGAGGGGAGCAGCTATGGTACTATAACTGGGCAAAAACTTTCTGTAGTACCCTGCTGTCCCTAAGAATGCCCTCACCTGCTTTTTGGTAACAGGTGCAGGCCATATCTGAATGGCTTCCACTTTGACAGGTTCTGGCCTGATCTTACCACTCCCCATTCTATGTCCCAGGTAGGAGACCGCTGCCATACCCACCTGACATTTGCTGGGATTAATGGTCAAGTCTGCCTAGCACCTCCCTGACGTGCTGAAGGTGCTCTTGCCAGGAATGGCTGTAGATGGCAGTATCATGTATGCAAGCAAGGGCAAACCCCTCCTGCTCCTGGTAGGATATGATCTATCAGCCTCTGGAAAGTCACTGGGGCATTTCCATCCCAAAGGGCATCTTTGTGAAGTCATACAAGCCAAAATGAGTCACAAAGGTTGACCTCTCTCTAGTACTGGGAGCCAAAGGCACCTGACAGTAACCCTTGGTAAGATCAATGGAGGTAAGATACTTTACCACACCTAGCTGGTCTAGGGCATCATCTGTCCTAGGCATGGGGTAAGCATCTGATTCTGTGTGACTATTTGATTTCCTGTAGTCTACTCAGAACCTGGTGCTGCCATCCTTCTTTGGCACCAGCACCACTGGGGTGGACCAGGGACTTTTGGGCTGTTGAATTAACCCTAGTTTCAACATCTCCTGTATCTCCTCCCTCAGAGTCTGTTTGACTCTGTCAGGTACCCTATAAGGGTCCTACCTAATCGGCCTTTGGGGTCCTGTATCCACCTGGTGCTGCACCAGGTGGGTGCACCCTGGTTTCCCAGTGAACATGTCCCCAAACCCCTGTAACACTGCTTGGATTTCTCAAACCTGGGTAGGAGATATCTGCTGGGACATTGCTACCCCTTCCACTGAGGTGTCAGTCTGAGCCTCACTGAGGAGATCAGTCACTAGATCTCCCTCAGACTCTTCCTGCTATCTACTTCAAATACTCAGCACAAGGGCCTCCCTATCATGGTAAGGTTTCATCATGATAACATGGTACAGTTTGTGCCCCTGCCTCCTGCTTAGCAGTTCTACCATGTAGTTAACATCACTTACCTTTCTTACCACCTTGTAGGGTCCCTCCCAGGCTGCTTGCAGCTTTTTGTGTCTGACAGGAATGAGAGCCATTGCCTGCTACCCTACAGCAAACTCTCTAGCTTGAGCATTCCTCACATACCAGACCTTTTTCTGTTGTTGGGCTTCTGCCAGGTTTTCCTGGGCCAAGCCCATGAGTTCCCTGAACCTTGTCCTGAGATTTAGGGCATATGCCACAACAGATTCCTTGTGAGATTCACACTCATCTCGAATTAAATCTAGAGGTCCCTTCACCCTATGCCCTTACAGCAACTCAAAGGGTGAAAACCCTGTGGATTCCTGGGGAACCTTTCTGTAAGCAAACAACAGATGGGGCGAATATTTGTCTCACTCCCTCTTAAACTGGTTTGCAAATGCCCGTAGCATGGACTTGATTGTAGAGTTTAACCTCTCAACAAGACCATTAGTCTGGGGATGGTAGGGGGTGGTCTTCAGGTGCTTCACCCCACAGTACTTCCACAGATAAGCCAGCAGGTCGGACATGGAATTGGCACCTCTGTCAGTCATTATTTCTTTTGGGAAACCTACCCTGCTGAAAATCTCTAACAAAGCATTTGCCACCTTTTCTGCCTCCATTTAGGACAAAGTCACTGCCTCAGGATATCTTGTAGCATAATCTACTACCACTAGGATATACTTTTTCCCTGTGGAGCTTGAGGTACTCAGAGGCCCCACAATATCTATAGCTACCCTCTGAAATGGCTCCTTAATCACAGGCAAAGGCATCAAAGGAGCTCTCACCTTGTCTTCTGCCTTGCCTATCTTTTGGCACTACTCACAAGTCCTGCAGTACTGTTACATCTCTGGAAATTCCAGGCCAATAGAAGTTCTGCATAATACATCTCTTTGTACGTTTTATGCCCATATGACCTGCTAAGGAATATCATGGGCTATGGCTAGAAGCACCAGATGGTAGGCTCTATTTATTTATTTATTTATTTATTTATTAGCATTTGTTGACCAGAAAAGTCCACTGGGTCAGAGACCCATTTTCAGTGGAGGCCCGGGGAGAAAAGCTCCACAAAGCATTACAGAGAGACAATGTTTAACATAAGCTTAAAATTATTATGGATATAACAAGCAGTAAAACATATTACAATTTACACTTCACAGGATTTACATTAATATGCACTAGGAATCATTACATAGGATATGATGTTACATCAGTAGAAACACATGGACTATAATACAGTACTTTCTTTGCTGACAGTATAGTTTGCAGTATTATTGTGAAGACTGGGTGTTACATACATTAGCCAGCCTAGAATTTGGCACTCTAGGCACTACCGGCTGCTGTATTCTCTCACCCTCCCTCAGGGGTCCAGTCTTTATACAGTAACCCTTTGTCCCAGTATACAGAATCCCCCTTCCCTTGAGAATCAGGTGCCTCACTGGCTACCTGCCTCAGGCCTACCAATGTAGGGCCTGAGAGCTGAGCCTGTCTCAACTCTCTTTTTGTAACCCTTCCCAGCTCCCCTTCCACATTTAGTCTGGCATCCTCTGACAGTGGTGCCTCAGTTTCAGCCTGGGTACTACTACTCACCACTGTATTTGCAGTCACTCTGTCTAAGGGAACATCAGTACCCACAAGCAGATGTGGCTCACGTTCAGTCTCACTGCTACAAGGTAGCTCCCTCCCTGAAGTAACCACCTCACCAGTCCTGGCTGCAAGTATGAGGTCTGACTGGGTCTCCCCCAGGTTTCCAGGCCCACATCCTTGTCTCCAAGTCTGACTGCATGTAATTGCATAAGCACATGGTACTGCCTCATCAAAATCCTTCCCTATCAAGATATCTGCAGGATGGTAATTTGGTTCCCCTGTTGTCTCAAGACAACCTACTGTTGGCATTTTGTCTTTCCCACTTACTGGCTCTCTCACCTTTTGTTCCCCACCGTACCTCTGTGGGCATCTATATGCCACATGGCCCCACTGGTTGCATTCAAAACCTTTAACCCTAGGTCCTGGACGTGTACCTGGACTACTGGCTTCCCCTACTACTGGCAGATTCTGTTGGGCCAGTCTGGGCTGCCCACCATAGGTTCCTTTAGACCCATGAGCAGTATTGGAGGTCCCTTTCCTGTGCAGGGATGCCCTGCTTGCTAGGTATAGGTCTCTCTTCATCCCCAACTCATCTGAAGTAGCACATTGTCTATCCCTCACCAGAAGGTCTTCCAGCCCTTCAAAAGTGGTGACCTGACATCCACTCTCCCATCTATGAAAATAAGTGCTCAGTTCAACAACATATTCACACACACTTTCATTTGCCTTGCGTCTATGCTCACAAAACTTTTTCCTATAAGCTTCAGGTGTTAGCTTAAAAAATTCTAACAAACAATTCTTAACAGCAGTATAATCAAAAATTTGCAATCAGAAAGATTAGACAACACAGTTACAGCTTTACCATGGAGTAAGGGGGTCAGGAACCGTACCCAGAGCCTCTAGTCAACATCATACTGTTTATATACCCTCTCAAACATATGAATGAAACTATCAAAATTCTCCCCCTCTGTAAACTGTGAAAGAAATTTACTGACCTTTTATGCTTCTGGGTTCTGGTTACTCTTTTCCCCATTACCTCTATGACTCTGGTTTTCATGCTGCCTCTGCCTGTCCTTCTCCTCAGATTCTAGGCGTAGCAGATTCTCATTCTCCTCAATCTGTAGACATCTCGGTCTCTCTGGTGCTTCTGTTTCCAAACGCCTGGCCTCCAACTCAAGTCTCTTTAGCTCCAGATGGATTTTTAAGTCCTCTGCAGAAGGGTTGAGCTGTCCATTCTCTGAGTGTTGTACATCTCAATGGCCAGTCTGATCATCTTCCTGATTGCTGTTTTCTGATGCATCTATGACCAAAGCTGCAATCATGTCTGCCTTAGTCAGGTTTCCATGCACCAGTCCCTTAGCCTGGCACATCTCAGCCAACCGGCTCCTTGCCATACTCCTCTGCTGACATGCTTGCCTGCTCTCCCTGACTAACGAAGCTAACAAAATAAATTAAACAATTGTGTGATCTGAACTCTGTAAATTCACTGCATGTCTGATTTAGAGTACAAAAACACCTTCAGTGATCACTGTACACAAGCTACAGGAATTCACTATCCACACCACTACAAGCCAGTTGCCAACCAATTAATATGTGGTGTGGATATCCCACCACTGCCAACCAATTAATATGTGATATGGATAACGTACCACTGCCACCAATTAATATGTGACACCCGTGCACTGACCCAGTAATCAAGGAGCCTCAGTCCTCACTACTAGCATCAGTGGTGGACATCCACATTGAGAAGGATAACAAATACACACACGGTAAAGTACAATTTCACTTAAGAGCACACAGAGATCACAGTCAGTCTGGGGCTGGTTTCTCCCTTTCTCTCCAGAGCCCTAGTAAGACTCCCTACTGGCACAGCTGTAGGGTACAAATCTCAGCCAAGTAGTCAAGCCAAAACCTCCAGTGCCCTCTCTGTCTAACCAGTGCTTTGTGTCCCTGCCCAAGTAGTTGACACACAGATTTGGTTTATATACAAACACACAGATACTCCTGGGGAAGGCTGGCACAGGTTTTCCAGCCTTACCCCCTCCTGCCAGGCTACAAGGTAGTAATCAATGCCACCACCTACTCTTATTAGCTACTATAAAGGCTCTTACCAAAGGGTGTCCAATTATTACAGTGCAATACTATTAACCAATTAGTAAGTGTGACGAACAGCATGGCTTATTTGAAGTGGCTTTGTACAGTATCACTATATACATGCAATGTACTCTAGAGCTTAAATTATCTCAACACAAAACAGCCACAGTTGAAAGGTTTAAAAATATTTAATAATAAATAATAAAAAGACAAGACAAATCTTCTCAATTCAACACAGTGTTAGTCAAGAGTTCAGAAATCACAGGAAAATGCTTAAATTAATACTGTGGAATAGTCTGACATAAATATTTAAAACAACTAGACTAAATTTGATTAAATTCCTATCTGACTTTAAGAGCAATCACACTTCTAAATAAAAGGGTGGCATAGTGGTTAAGGTGCTTACCTTAGAAACACAAGGTGCAGGGTTTGAGTCTCACAGTGGGTAATTGGCTAGGCTTAAAAAAATGGTCCATGAGGCAGTTAGCCTAGTAATAATCTATGAGTAAAGCTTTTGATTGGATGGGTAATAGAAAATTCATCCTGGGGATCACGTCTGTGGTTCTGCTTGACAGGGGCACAGGAACATAATTTTCTTGGGTGGCAAAAGCAGGGTACCTTTTTGGCTAGGCTTGTATAGGCCCTAGGGCCAATAGCCTAGTACCTACCTAAACAATAGAGGGAGTCCTCAGTCCAGACATTATGTCTCCAAGCTTTGAGATCAAACAGCCATACAATGCTTGACTTATCAGCTTTCTCCCAGCAGAGTGCACTGTGGTTACATTTTTTTGAAGTTCAACATTTAACAGAGTTTTCTTACATTTAAGAGGACAAGCCTGTGGATTATATTCGTGTTTACAATGACATAGAATTATCTACAACATTCTATCTAGCTAGGCTGGCAGCCTTCACATATCTTCCCCCTGGAGAAGTCAAGCTATTTTTTCAAGTGTCCCTTGATTAACGTTGCTTGAGAGGGTTAGGTCTATCTGAGTATACCTTACCCCATTCCCTGTCTTGACAGCCCATCTGAATTGGCATTGCTAACCCCACTGTGGTGCTGCACTGATATGTCATATGTTTGCAACTCTAGGCTGCATCTTAACAACTTGGCATTTTGCTGGCTGGCTCAGTGTAACCATATTAGGGGATTGGGCTCTGTAACTACAGTGAATTTTCTTCCATACAGATAAGGCTGACGTTTCTGCATTGCCCACACTATGGCTTGACATTCCTTTTCTACAGCTGCATAGCACTCCTCCCTGGGTTGACCCCTACGACTGAGATAAACCACTGGTGCTCTTTCTTCCTCTGAAGAAATCTGGCTAAGTTCAGCCCCCACCCCATGTTTCGAAGCATCTACCTGCAAAACACATTCTTTGCTGTAATCTGGACTGGCTAACACGGGGGTCCTCCAAAAGCTTCTTTAAGCTTCTGGAATGCCTGCTCACATGCTGTGTCCACACTACCTTATCTGGCCTGTTTTTCCCTGTCAGGTCTGTGAGGGGAGCAGCTATGGTACTATAACTGGGCAAAAACTTTCTGTAGTACCCTGCTGTCCCTAAGAATGCCCTCACCTGCTTTTTGGTAACAGGTGCAGGCCATATCTGAATGGCTTACACTTTGACAGGTTCTGGCCTGATCTTACCACTCCCCATTCTATGTCCCAGGTAGGAGACCGCTGCCATACCCACCTGACATTTGCTGGGATTAATGGTCAACCCTGCCTTCTGTAGTCTGCCTAGCACCTCCCTGACGTGCTGAAGGTGCTCTTGCCAGGAATGGCTGTAGATGGCAGTATCATGTATGCAAGCAAGGGCAAACCCTCCTGCTCCTGGTAGGATATGATCTATCAGCCTCTGGAAAGTCACTGGGGCATTTCCATCCCAAAGGGCATCTTTGTGAAGTCATACAAGCCAAAATGAGTCACAAAGGTTGACCTCTCTCTAGTACTGGGAGCCAAAGGCACCTGACAGTAACCCTTGGTAAGATCAATGGAGGTAAGATACTTTAGCACACCTAGCTGGTCTAGGGCCTCATCTGTCCTAGGCATGGGGTAAGCATCTGATTCTGTGTGACTGTTTGATTTCCTGTAGTCTACTCAGAACCTGGTGCTGCCATCCTTCTTTGGCACCAGCACCACTGGGGTGGACCAGGGACTTTTGGGCTGTTGAATTAACCCTAGTTCCAACATCTCCTGCATCTCCTCCCTCAGAGTCTGTTTGACTCTGTCAGGTACCCTATAAGGGTCCTACCTAATCGGCCTTTGGGGTCCTGTATCCACCTGGTGCTGCACCAGGTGGGTGCACCCTGGTTTCCCAGTGAACATGTCCCCAAACCCCTGTAACACTGCTTGGATTTCTCAAACCTGGGTAGGAGATATCTGCTGGGACATTGCTACCCCTTCCACTGAGGTGTCAGTCTGAGCCTCACTGAGGAGATCAGTCACTAGATCTCCCTCAGACTCTTCCTGCTATCTACTTCAAATACTCAGCACAAGGGCCTCCCTATCATGGTAAGGTTTCATCATGATAACATGGTACAGTTTGTGCCCCTGCCTCCTGCTTAGCAGTTCTACCATGTAGTTAACATCACTTACCATTCTTACCACCTTGTAGGGTCCCTCCCAGTCTGCTTGCAGCTTTTTGTGTCTGACAGGAATGAGAGCCATTGCCTGCTACCCTACAGCAAACTCTCTAGCTTGAGCATTCCTCACATACCAGAACTTTTTCTGTTGATGGGCTTCTGCCAGGTTTTCCTGGGCCAAGCCCATGAGTTCCCTGAGCCTTGTCCTGAGATTTAGGGCATATGCCACAACAGATTCCTTGTGAGATTCACATTCATCTCGAATTAAATCTTGAGGTCCCCTCACACTATTCCCTTACAGCAACTCAAAGGGTGAAAACCCTGTGGATTCCTGGGGAACCTCTCTGTAAGCAAACAACGGATGGGGCGAATATTTGTCTCACTCCCTCTTAAACTGGTTTGCAAATGCCCGTAGCATGGACTTGATTGTAGAGTTTAACCTCTCAACAAGACCATTAGTCTGGGGATGGTAGAGGGTGGTCTTCAGGTGCTTCACCCCACAGTACTTCCACAGATAAGCCAGCAGGTCGGACACGGAATTGGCACCTCTGTCAGTCATTATTTCTTTTGGGAAACCTACCCTGCTGAAAATCTCTAACAAAGCATTTGCCACCTTTTCTGCCTCCATTTAGGACAAAGTCACTGCCTCAGGATATCTTGTAGCATAATCTACTACCACTAGGATATACTTTTTCCCTGTGGAGCTTGAGGTACTCAGAGGCCCCACAATATCTATAGCTACCCTCTGAAATGGCTCCTTAATCTCAGGCAAAGGCATCAAAGGAGCTCTCACTTTGTCTTCTGCCTTGCCTATCTTTTGGCACTACTCACTAGTCCTGCAGTACCGTTACATCTCTGGAAATTCCAGGCCAATAGAAGTTCTGCATAATACATCTCTTTGTACGTTTTATGCCCATATGACCTGCTAAGGAATATCATGGGCTATGGCTAGAAGCACCAGATGGTAGGCTCTATTTACTTATTTATTTATTTATTAGCATTTGTTGACCAGAAAAGTCCACTGGGTCAGAGACCCATTTTCAGTGGAGGCCCGGGGAGAAAAGCTCCACAAAGCATTACAGAGAGACAATGTTTAATATAAGCTTAAAATTATTATGGATATAACAAGCAGTAAAACATATTACAATTTACACTTCACAGGATTTACATTAATATGCACTAGGAATCATTACATAGGATATGATGTTACATCAGTAGAAACACATGGACTATAATACAGTACTTTCTTTGCTGACAGTATAGTTTGCAGTATTATTGTGAAGACTGGGTGTTACATACATTAGCCAGCCTAGAATTTGGCACTCTAGGCACTACCGGCTGCTGTATTCTCTCACCCTCTAACCCTCCCTCAGGGGTCCAGTCTTTATACAGTAACCCTTTGTCCCAGTATACAGAATACCCCTTCCCTTGAGAATCAGGTGCCTCACTAGCTACCTGCCTCAGGCCTACCAATGTAGGGCCTGAGAGCTGAGCCTGTCTCAACTCTCTTTTTGTAACCCTTCCCAGCTCCCCTTCCACATTTAGTCTGGCATCCTCTGACAGTGGTGCCTCACTTTCAGCCTGGGTACTACTACTCACCACTGTCTTTGCAGTCACTCTGTCTAAGGGAACATCAGTACCCACAAGCAGATGTGGCTCACCTTCAGTCTCACTGCTACAAGGTAGCTCCCTCCCTGAAGTAACCACCTCACCAGTCCTGGCTGCAAGTATGAGGTCTGACTGGGTCTCCCCCAGGTTACCAGGCCCACATCCTTGTCTCCAAGTCTGACTGCATGTAACTGCATAAGCACATGGTACTGCCTCATCAAAATCCTTCCCTATCAAGATATCTGCAGGATGGTAGTTTGGTTCCCCTGTTGTCTCAAGACAACCTACTGTTGGCATTTTGTCTTTCCCACTTACTGGCTCTCTCACCTTTTGTTCCCCACTGTACCTCTGTGGGCATCTATATGCCACATGGCCCCACTGGTTGCATTCAAAACCTTTAATCCTAGGTCCTGGACGTGTACCTGGACTACTGGCTTCCCCTACTACTGGCAGATTCTGTTGGGCCAGTCTGGGCTGCCCACCATAGGTTCCTTTAGACCCATGAGCAGTATTGGAGGTCCCTTTCCTGTGCAGGGATGCCCTGATTGCTAGGTATAGGTCTCCCTTCATCCCCAACTCATCTGAAGTAGCACATTGTCTATCAGCTAACCAGATCCTCATGTCCTCAGGCAAAGTGCTAACGGCTTGTTCCCTCACCAGAAGGTCTTCCAGCCCTTCAAAAGTGGTGACCTGACATCCACTCACCCATCTATGAAAATAAGTGCTCAGTTCAACAACATATTCACATACACTTTCATTTGCCTTGCGTCTATGCTCACAAAACTTTTTCCTATAAGCTTCAGGTGTTAGCTTAAAAAATTCTAACAAACAATTCTTAACAGCAGTATAATCAAAAATTTGCAATCAGAAAGATTAGACAACACAGTTACAGCTTTACCATGGAGTAAGGGGGTCAGGAACCGTACCCAGAGCCTCTAGTCAACATCATACTGTTTATATACCCTCTCAAACATATGAATGAAACTATCAAAATTCTCCCCCTCTGTAAACTGCGAAAGAAATTTACTGACCTTTTATGCTTCTGGGTTCTGGTTACTCTTTTCCCCATTACCTCTATGACTCTGGTTTTCATGCTGCCTCTGCCTGTCCTTCTCCTCAGCTTCTAGGCGTAGCAGATTCTCATTCTCCTCAATCTGTAGACATCTCGGTCTCTCTGGTGCTTCTGTTTCCAAACGCCTGGCCTCCAACTCAAGTCTCTTTAGCTCCAGATGGATTTTTAAGTCCTCTGCAGAAGGGTTGAGCTGTCCATTCTCTGAGTGTTGTACATCTCAATGGCCAGTCTGATCATCTTCCTGATTGCTGTTTTCTGATGCATCTATGATCAAAGCTGCAATCATGTCTGCCTTAGTCAGGTTTCCATGCACCAGTCCCTTAGCCTGGCACATCTCAGCCAACCGGCTCCTTGCCATACTCCTCTGCTGACATGCTTGCCTGCTCTCCCTGACTAACGAAGTTAACAAAATAAATAAAACAATTGTGTGATCTGAACTCTGTAAATTCACTGCATGGCTGATTTAGAGTACAAAAACACCTTCAGTGATCTCTGTACACAAGCTACAGGAATTCACTATCCACACCACTACAAGCCAGTTGCCAACCAATCAATATGTGGTGTGGATATCCCACCACTGCCAACCAATTAATATGTAATATGGATAACGTACCACTGCCACCAATTAATATGTGACACCCGTGCACTGACCCAGTAATCAAGGAGCCTCAGTCCTCACTACTAGCATCAGTGGTGGACATCCACATTGGGAAGGATAACAAATACACACACGGTAAAGTACATTTCACTTAAGAGCACACAGAGATCACAGTCAGTCTGGGGCTGGTTTCTCCCTTTCTCTCCAGAGCCCTAGTAAGACTCCCTACTGGCACAGCTGTAGGGTACAAATCTCAGCCAAGTAGTCAAGCCAAAACCTCCAGTGCCCTCTCTGTCTAACCAGTGCTTTGTGTCCCTGCCCAAGTAGTTGACACACACACACTTTGAGATTTGGTTTATATACAAACACACAGATACTCCTGGGGAAGGCTGGCACAGGTTTTCCAGCCTTGCCCCCTCCTGCCAGGCTACAAGGTAGTAATCACTGCCACCAACTACAATTATTAGCTACTATAAAGGCTCTTACCAAAGGGTGTCCAATTATTACAGTGCAATACTATTAACCAATTAGTAAGTGTGATGAACAGCATGGCTTATTTGAAGTGGCTTTGTACAGTATCACTATATACATGCAATGTACTCTAGAGCTTAAATTATCTCAACACAAAACAGCCACAGTTGAAAGGTTTAAAAATATTTAATAATAAATAATAAAAAGACAAGACAAATCTTCTCAATTCAACACAGTGTTAGTCAAGAGTTCAGAAATCACAGGAAAATGCTTAAATTGATACTGTAGAATAGTCTGACATAAATATATAAAACAACTAGACTAAATTTGATTAAATTCCTATCTGACTTTAAGAGCAATCACACTTCTAAATAAAAGGGTGGCATAGTGGTTAAGGTGCTTACCTTAGAAACACAAGGTGCAGGGTTTGAGTCTCACAGTGGGTAATTGGCTAGGCTTAAAAAAATGGTCCATGAGGCAGTTAGCCTAGTAATAATCTATGAGTAATGCTTTTGATTGGATGAGTAATAGAAAATTCATCCTGGGGATCACGTCTGTGGTTCTGCTTGACAGGGGCACAGGAAAATAATTTTCTTGGGTGGTAAAAGCCACGGTACCTTTTTGGCTAGGCTTGTATAGGCCCTAGGGCCAATAGCCTAGTACCTACCTAAACAATAGAAGGGAGTCCTCAGTCCAGACATTATGTCTCCAAGCTTTGAGATCAAACAGCCATACAATGCTTGACTTATCAGCTTTCTCCCAGCAGAGTGCACTGTGGTTACATTTTTTTGAAGTTCAACATTTAACAGAGTTTTCTTACATTTAAGAGGACAAGCCTGTGGATTATATCCGTATTTACAATGACATAGAATTATCTACAACATTCTATCTAGCTAGGCTGGCAGCCTTCACATATCTTCACAGTGTTAATTAAATTACTTCTACCAGGAGGGATAAAAGTCACTCCCTTACCTAAAACCATTTCTTCTATTGCTGTGAAGGGCTTTGTCACATGGTTTCAGATCTTAACCTTGTATTGTCCATCTTGCTGTTTCCCCTATTTCATGGGTGGTTTCTTAAGTCCTTGAGTTCTCTCTTCCCTGTCCACACTCTGTTCCTGTGCCGATAGTGTCACTGTGGTGACTGTGGGATCCTCTGGTGGTTTTGTTCATTCGTGTGGTAGCTCCCTGGTGTGGTCTGATTGCGGCTGGGTCTCTGCTGGGTTGTTGTCCCTTGATAGATGGTGTTGGGCTGGGTGGGAGATTGTGTAGATAATATCACTCAAGTGGGAACCAAGCCTCAGAAAATCTTGATTCACCTTAGTAGTATCCTGTCCTCTTGCTTGCTTTTCTGTATTGATGTGGTGGTCCTGTTGGTTCTCTTCTGTTGTGTCTTGTCCTTTTGCTTGCTCTTTTGGTTGTGGTAGTTATGTGGGTACATCCTTCTGTGAAATCTCCTGTTGGGATATTGATGACCCTTGGTGCATCTGCTAGTGTTGCATTCAAAAATTCTATTGGGTTCTTCATGAGCTTTAGTGCCTCTGTCCATTTTTCTTAGCCTTATGTTCAAAGTCCATTCCACTTTTTCCCATATTCAAGTATTCCTATGCGGTTATCTTTGTAAGCCTGTTTCCCAGACAGAATTTCCTTGGTGGTGGAATCCTGTTGGGGTTATTGTGTTAAAGTAAGATGGCCCACTAATTTTAGACTAGCCTCTTCAAGTGTTTTGTTGCATTGCTTTGTTAGTTCCTCAGAAACACTGTTCCAGATGGGGATTTTCATAAGCCTGAGTCTCCTAGATAGAATTCCTTTGTCCAAGCTATTCTTGAAGTAGATCTCCTCCCATTGTAATCATTTTAGCTTTTAAGGAGTTTCCCCAAATGGGCAAAGTCATTGTCCATGCTATTGTTTAGGTCCAGATTTTGGGGGGGCTTGTCTGTGCTTTACACCTTTGGTTGGTGAGACCAGAGTGGTGCTCTAGCTAGGTCCTTAAATTGGGAATCATCATTATCCAGTGACATCGTCCAGGTAGTGAGATATGGTCAGACACTCCAGAATGTGGGGTGGAATGTGTGATTGAGTGGACAATTCCCTTATAGGGATGAACCGTGCAACAAAAATACCAAAGATTCATTCAGTGAAGGCAGCTTGTGATATCCTACCTGTAACTCATGGATTTGGATTTCAGGACAAACAAAACAAGACTTCAATTGGGATACAAGCAAATCTGACCCACAGATGACTGCAGCTGACTTATCTACCCCTCCTCTCTAGAGGAATGATGCAACTGGTGCAGTTTTTAGAAATACTGATGTGATGTTGTCCTATCTCGCCTTCATTCTTAGCAGTTTGGGCTTGAAACTGATCCTCGGTTCTGACTCAGACTTATACAAAAGCTCAAGCTCTTCCACTAGCTTGTGTCTAAAACCTTATCCCATCATACACTAGGAGAGGTCCGCAGATCTCATTTGCCACTAAACAAGATTGGGTGCTCTTCCTACTGGCTCTGGCTAACCTTCATTCTTAGCAGGTTGGGCTCGGAACTGATCCACAGTTCCAACTCGGCCTTATACAAAAGCTCAATGTCTTCCACTAGCTCGTGGCTAAAATCCTATCCTATCATACACTAGGACAGCTCCCCAGATCTCGTTTGCCACTAAACAAGATCAGGTGCTCTTCCTACTGGCTCTGACTAAGTAGATTTTTCCTCTTCATATTTTTGGAAGATTGCTAGCTATTTCTAACTGGTTTATGCTAGTTAATATTTACTAAGTGAATTGTGTGTGCTTTCGTTTTTTCTTCTGGGTTGTCATTGCTGTTGTCCGTCGTTTTTTTCATAAGGCCTTTCTTCCCCTATCCCGGCTTTAAACTTAATTATTAGAAGCTCGTTTTAGTTAGAGGGCTTTCCTTCCTTTTTCTCTTTTCCTTCTTTAACTCTATAGGCTGGTTGGTTTAAATTAGAGAGCTGCCTTAGCCCATTTGACTTAGAGGGCTCTTCCCTTTGCTTTCTTCCTTTAATTCTTCAAGGCTAGTTCATTAATATTAGAGAGCTGCCTTAGCCCTTTTAAATTAGAGGGCCTTTCCCTTTGTGTTTTTGGCATGATCGTTGTCCTTCTTACTGTTTAATAAAAAAAAGTAGTAGTACTAGAATATATATATATATATATATATATATATATATATATATATATATATATATATATATGTGTGTGTGTGTGTGTGTATAAAGCGACTTTTGCGCTTAGATTGCTGAATTATTTGACTCACTTTACTAGACTTCAGAGAGATCTCCAGCTAGGAGATACCCTCCAAGGTTCAGTAGCTGAAGGTGTATTAGAGAAGGTGGTTTCCTCTCAGCTCTCCACCATAAACTCAGTGGTCAACTCCTCCACGAAAATCATTTCTTATGCAGCGGATGCAGCGAGTAGAGCAGCGGGTTCAGGAATTTCCCTAAGGAGGCATTCCTAGATGCACTTGTGTGACTTTGCAGAGCCCTTTAAATCTTCTTTTGTGAATGCCTCTTTTGATGGCTCATCTTTGTTCAAGCCAAAAATCAAAGACACACTAACCTGGTGTGAACAAGAAGGAAAAACTCTCTCTGCCAGACCTTAATCCAAAGTGTCAAAAAAGAGAAACAAATGTGGTTTTGAAAATCCCAGAGAGCTTTCCAGGACACACGTGGTGATGCTTTTTCCAGGGGCAGAGGGGGATAGTAGTAATGGAAGACACCGACCACACGGCAGAGGGGGTCTACAAAATCAGGGTGACAGGGAATCATTCCTTGCTACGCCTTTCCAGCGTTCCTGAGAGGAGTCCTGCCTGTCCATCTCTGGAGGCAGTCGGAGGCCACTTATCTTTATACCCAGAAGCCTGGCTAACATTAACAAAACACAAGTGACTACAAAGTATTATATCCAGAGGTTACTCCATACCCTTTTCTCTCCCCTTCCCAAACATATAAACATCCCAGACATTCCATCCAGTCAAAGGTAACAGGCAACTCTAGAAATATAAAAGTTGCTAGACAAAAGAGTCATCCAAACAGTCCCCACAGACTAAATAGGATTCAGAACTTACTCAAGGTTCTTTTTAGTTCCAAAGAAAACAGGAGACTGGAGACCCATCCTGGATCTCAACAAATTAAACAAATCAGTAAGAAAGTCAAAGTTCCAGATGGTAACACTGCAGTCAATACTGTCCTTTCTGGGACAAGACAATTGGATGTGCTTTATAGACCTCCAGGATGCGTACTACCACATCAAAATGGATAGGCGATCCAGGAGTCCTTTGCGCTTTTGGCTGGGAGCCAGTCACTATCAGTTTCGAGCTCTGCCTTTTGGCCTCACTACAGCCCCCAGAGTGTTCACCAAGTGTATGGCAGTAGTCATGGCATACTTGAGACGCCCAGGATTCCGAATGTTTCTGTATCTAGACCACTGGCTCCTAACCACCACCACTGAGTATCTACTACTGAAAGTGAGAGACACCACCTTGCATCTGTGTTCTCACCTAAGAATCACAATAAACTATGAAAAATCTGCCTTGTTGCCATCTTATAGGAGCAGATCTAGATACAACAAAAATGATGGACAAACTTCCTTCTGAAAGGATACAATTTCTACAACATTAGGTCCTAAACCTACTTTCCAAGAAAAAGTACAAGCAAGAACAGTCCTGAATGTCTTGGGAACCATGGCAGCAGCAATAACCCTGATTCCATTAGCACGTCTGCACATGAGAATTCTGTAGTGGCTACTGTTCTCTCAGTGGTCCATGCAAGAACTACACATGTCCCACCAAATTTTGATAATGGAATCTTGCAAGGAAGACCTTTGTTGGTGGCTTTACTCTACTCATGTGACATTAAGTCGACCATTTGTACTTCCCTAGCCATTAGTCACAGTGACCATGGAAGCTTCACAGATAGGGTGGGGGAGCATTATCTGGGAAGGACAGTCCAAGGCACTTAGCAGGATCATGAGGCCCACTTGCACATCAATGTCCTAGAAATGAGAGCAGTGCTTTTAGCATTGCAAGCATTCCAGGACTCTCTTCTGCTAGGAATTATTGCAATACAGGCAGACAACATGTCAGGTGTGTGGTACATAAACAAACAAGGATTAACCAGACCTTACTCCCCCTTTGTCATTGTGTTGTATAAGGCCAAGTCGGAACTGAGGATCGGTTCTGAACCCATCCTGCTAAAAATGAAGGCGAGATGGACAACACACATGGAATGTTATGGTGAGTGCATATCTTCTTTTTTTATTTAGTCTTTGCAGATGGATGAGCATTCTTGAAGTGACATCTTAATGGTTTTACAATGAGCTCTGACCTGGTTATAAGGGCTTTGTGAGAGAAGGAGTCAAAATAGCCAGATATTTTAATTGGTTAAGGTAAAATGCACTTAATTTGAACATGTCAAAATGTGTGTGTTTTAGTTGGTAGAGATAAAACACAACTCATTTGAATATGACCAATGTCCACCAGTGAGGTGGGGTAGCCACACTGGCTAATTCTCCCCTGTCCTCTTACAGTGCTTGTGTTATATAACAATATCAGTTAGCCAATCTCAAGATACGCCCAACAGTGACTCAGCCTGTTCAAGCAAGATAATTTATCTTTCCTTGTTTAAACAGAATTGAGTGTTACTTATTTAATTAAGCTTACTGCCCTGCTTGAGATGCCAAGGATTCCCTAACATTTTCACATTTTCAAACACTTTCACCATATGGCTTCTTCAGACCCATCTCAGAAATGATAAATGGTAGACCATTCTGACCTTTAGTTTTTTAATAGTGTAGCTCCCACTGTATTTCATTGTAGAAGTAATAGACTGTAGTTTTCATTGCACCACAAGGTGGAGCTCTTTTCAGGAATATAAAAGGCAATTTTGAAAATGAAAGAGGAAACTGAGATATTAGCTGAAGGAGGGAAGACTGAAACAGGGAGCTGAAGGAAAAAAGGGCCTTGCAGTATGACTGGATTTATTTTCTAATGCTTTGAGACAGGGAAATGGAGTAGCAGACTGTGTCTGTCTTTTGCTGAAATCCTGGATGATGGTATTTTGTGGAATCAGGAGAGAAGTCTGAAACTAGCAGTTCCACGCCTGCATATGATTCAGCAAGAAAAGGAGTTCCTTTGGGCCTAGTACAGAGAAGCTATAGATGATTACCAGAGTTCTGGCAGGTGATTTTTCTACTTTTCTCATCAGAGGAACCATGGTGCCTGGTCACTAGGATATTCCTGACAGAGTGGTGAGAGGCTCTGGCCATCATTTTATATTTTTATAAGATTGTGGATCCCCCTCCCAATGCTTTGTGGATTACAAATAACTGGGATCCATATGAGTTCCAACTTGGGCCCCATCATACCGGCAGCAAGACTGTAAGTAGTCACTGGCCAGTGAACAGGGTATAATAGAGAGTTTCATAGCTGGTCTGTTTAAAATTGATCAAGGGTGTTAGTACTGCTCAATGACATGCATTTTCTTATATCTGTATTGTTGTATTATAACTCTTTTATTGCTCAATGACATTTCATTTTCTCATATTTTTACTGTTGCATTATAAATCTTCATTGTTCAATGACATTGCATTTTACTCGTGTTAGGACTGCTGCCTTCAAGAATTTTGCTGGTCAATTACAGTGCATTTTCTCATATCTCTATTGTTGTATTATGACTCTTTTATTACTTAATGACATTGCATTTTCCCTTGTTTGTATTTCTGCATTATAATGCTTTACAGCTCATTGATATTGCCTTCTTTGTGCATGTTTGAATGTCAAGACCTTTTTCTGCTGAGTTCTGGGGAAGAGGGTGAATGTATGTTTTCACTGCATGCATATCTCACCTTGCCTAATTCTAACTGGTGCACTGTTGAAATAATTTGTTTGTGGTTGTGCTATTGCCTTTTAAACTAGATGTGTCACTTAGAATAAAATGCTTGCCACCTTGGTGTGTTGGGCCTACAGGGGTGTCACCAGAGTCAGGTAGGAAGGAACCCATATCTACTTCAGCTACACCTGTGGGTGCACTACAGTAGTTTTGCCTACATAGAAACTTCTGCATGAGCCACATGGGGCCTTTTGAGGACAACAGGAACACCATCTTACAAAAATGTTTTAATACTATGATAGCTAAATCACAGTCTCTTTTATTGAAAATGAAATGAATTGGAACAGAAATATATAAATGGGTCTGATAAAAAAGGCAGACACCTGAGCACTTGCACTGCTCTATTGATGTTCAGGTGAGGTTTAAGGGAAGGCAGGAATTCAGCAGTTTATATAATGGAAGACTGATAACTGCGGTGGTGGTGCTGCGGTAGCATTGTCGCCTCATAGCAAGACGTTGTCCCGTTCGATTCTCAGCTAGAGCATCTTCTGTGCGGAGGCATACGTGAATGGGGCGTGCCTTCGTTGAAGGTTGTGCATCAGGGCTGGTAACCCGGTACGTAAAAATCCACTAACAATCATTAGCGGACTGGAGTTCCATTGTGGCGAACCCTAACCGGGAAAAGCCAAAAGACGCAAACAAATATATTATACCATGACCCCCCCAAAACGTGCATGCTGATTGGCCAGCATGCACATGGGAAATCGAGTTATACTAATGGAAAAAGGTCCGGTCGCCCGGACTTTTTTCCATTAGTATGACTCTACTGTCTCGCTATGTTAAATGGGTTTAACATAGCGAGACAGCTTTAAAATAAGCAACGGAGATCTCCGTTGCTTATTTTAAAGCTGTCTCGCTATGCTAAACCCATTTAACATAGCGAGACAGGTTAAAAGCAACGGAGAAAGCAAGATCTCCGTTGCTTTTTACTGTTCGCTATGTTAAATGGGTTTAACATAGCGAGACAGTTAAAATAAGCAACGGACATCTCCGTTGCTTATTTTAAAACTGTCTCGCTATGTTAAACCCATTTAACATAGCTAAAAAAAAAAGCAACGGAGATCTTGCTTTCTCTGTTGCTTTTGCCCACAACTCTGATGTACTGCGCAGGCGTGCAGTACATCAGAACTGCCGCGGATGCCAGACATCTGCGGAAGGGCAGTAAACAGGCATTATACTATGCCATTATTTAAGAAAAGTAATAGTTTCTTTTCTTAAATAATGTCATGGTATAATAGCAATAACCCACTTCTGGGTGTGGGTAATGCTAAATTTACCCACGGTTGGCTTTGTTTGGTACGCCAACTGTGGGTAAATCCAGCATTACCCACACCCAGGCATGGGTTATTGCTATAATGGAAGACTGATAATAGTTGCAAGGAAAGAAAGTTTGTTTTTCGTTAATGTATGTCTGCTTTTGTCTTAAGTTATAATTTAATAAAGTGGTTAAAAAAAATTTAAATAAAGTTTACCCAAGCAGAACATTTTCTCACAAAACTAACCCCCAATGTAGCCGAAGCTAAAAATAGCACCCCCTCTGACAAGAAACTTCTGATATTAGAAAGATATGGGGTTTCTTAAAGGGGCAGTCCTGCTAAAAATCTAAATAAAGTAAATAGCAACATTTTCTCTTTTTTTTTATTTTAAGGCAAAAATTCTGCATGGAAGGATTCTTGAAGAAAATTCTGCAAAGAAGGGTTCAGGAGTTTTCACAGAATGAAGCTAAAGGTGGACTACTGCTTCTCTGAAGCCTCTGCGCTGACTCTTCATGAGATAGCAAGAAAGTACTGAAGTTTCTTCACTCTTACTGCAGATTTTCTCTCCTCAGTGCTGACAAATCAGCAGTCAGAGTGAATGTGTGGGGTAGCCATTATTTTTGATAGTTGTCCAGTTGCTATGTCTTCGGCAAGACAAAATAGTCTAAATGGTACTGTAGCAGTGGGGATGACGAACATATATAGAATGCTGACAGTGAGTTGCTTTATGCAGTGACTAGGACATCTTTTTTTGTTTTGTTTGGCAGTTTAAGATTACTTTGTCCTTTCCATAAGGACTATGTTTACTATGCAAACTCACATTATTTGTTTGCTTTCTTTTGTGCATAAGGCAGATATGCATGTGAATATATCAGATTGATAAACATACATTACTTGCTACAAAAATGATTAGTTTAACTTTTCTTATATAGCGTTGATGAAATACTGTCAAAATATTGTGACATTTTATTCAGCAATGCAAAAGCACTCCTCTGTGTCCATTAATTCTATAAGTAGTAGGTGCTTGTTTGAGGAGAGGCTACTGAAGGTGCGGCTTCTGGCAAAGACAGGACCAGCATTGGGAACCTCATTGCTGCTTTTGCCTTGAGCAGCAGTTCCAGCATAAATGTATATGGTTATGTTCCTATGGATGCACTTATTGTAGAAGTTTTTGAATTTCAGATCTGCTAATAGAGAATGATAAAGATCAAAGGAACTTTTCTTGTAATGTGGTAGCAGCTGCTTACCTACAGCACAAAAGGGATGTTAAATTATGAGAATGTGGAAGCTGGAGCTGACCCCATTAATGTTAGTCACTGTCCTTTATGTTAATCATATTCCAGTGGTGGTATTAGCTAGCAGTGAAGGACAAGTAGCATATCATATACAGTTGCAGGTTATTTTATCTCACTGTTATATAAATTGATGATTCACCTTATTTACTACCATACAGCTGCACTTCGTTGCTTGCTTAGTGTCTTCTCCTTTGGCTGAATGCAGGGAGTTGACAGGGCTCCAAAAGAAGCACTGCAAATATGCATCGGTGACATAGGCTGAACTTGTCCAGCTTTTCCATTGTTTCTATAATACAGACATACATACATACAAATGTTTCAAGCATGGGCATTATAGCTCTTCTAGCTTGCCAATATGTCAAAACACTTGTTCCCATAATGAATATCCAGGCTGTTCTTAAAAATATCTAAACTAGTACTTGCTTTAATGTAATTTGGTAGTCTGTTCCAAGCATCAGCTGCTTTGTCAGAGAACCAATTGGCACACTTCTCATTCCTATAGAATCTTCTACATAAGTTATCTGACTATTCTCTAGTACTTTTTGATAACCCCAAACATTCCCAGAGGTAGTTGTCCCTAAATGCCTTATATACTTGAATAAGATCTCCTCTTAAATATCTGTAAGAGACACTGTACAAGTTCAGATATTTTAGACTTTCATAATAACTTAGATTTTCACATCCATGGATGCCCTTAGTATATTTCCGCTGTACTCTTTCCAGTTTATTCATGCTTGTTTTCCTATAGGGTTCCATATTGTTATTCCATACTCAAGTTTGGGTCTAATGTAACTAACAAACAATAACTTCATTATGTTTGATTTCCAAGACTTTATAAATCTTTTTATACAACCAATATATCTATAACTATAATTAGCCAGTTGGTTGATATGATTAGAAACACTCATAGTTGAATGTACCCATATAACCAGGTCCTTAAATGAGTCTACAGTTTCAATCACTGTGTGCTGTATTAAATATTCACCTTTCAGTTTATGTCTCCCAAATCTCATATGCTTAGTTTTTGATGTATTTATCAACATATTATTCTCCTGTGCCCAAATGGCCAATTTAGTATCTGTAACACTTGTAATCAGCTTACCCAATTTCAGGTAGTCAGCATATAGACTATAAAACACCTCAGATGAAAAAGTAAGGTCTGAAAGAGAATCTAAACAAGTAAGGGCCTAGTACAGAGCCATGTGGGACACCTTGACTGTAACCAAGGATTTCACCTGTCCAGTTGGTGTGTGATACTTACCATGTCCTATTTGTAAGCCATCCAACTATCCATCTTATCAACAGTACATCAATACCTAGTTGTACTAATTTATTGATCAGTGTTTCGTGCATGACCCTGTCAAATGCTGAAGTTAAATCTATATAAATCACATTACAGCACAATTTTTCATTCATAGCTGTTATTATATTGATGTTAAGTTGTCATTCTCGCCTTCATTCTTGCTGGATGGGTTCGGAGCCAATCCTCGGCTCTGACTCGGCCTATATTATAGCTCGAGAGCTATTTTTACCGGCTCGAGGCAGCCCTATATCCCACAATACCATGCGCTAACTCCCCAGATCTCGTTTGCCGCTTCGCTGCGAGGTTGCTTTTTTTACCGGCTCAGGTCAGTAAAGGATTTTTTTCAACGGATTTCAAATTTTTTGAGATAGTTATTAGGCTATTTTCCCTACTTTGTTACCTATCGATTTTTTACTTAATAGAGTTTGTTTCTTAAGCCCTACCAACCCCTGTAGTTAACTTTTATATTCAGGCCTACAGGCCTTAGTTTCTTTACTCAACTTTGTGTGTGTGTGTTGTTCTTTTAATCAGTCCCCTCATCTCCCCCTTGTGTGTAAGTGAGTGAGTGTGTGTACTGATTGTGTGACTGTCTTAGGGCAATGTCCAAAGACATTAAGGTCTAGGGATTCAAGAAGTGTGACTCGTGCTGTCAAAAAATGTCTCTGACAGACGGTCACACTTCTTGTGTCTATTGCTTGGGGCCTTTACACCTGCAGGACTCTTGTTCCGTTTGTCACGGATTTAGTTCAAGAGTCCTGCAGGAAAGGCGTAACAAGCTTATTCTAAGGGGCTTGTTAAAGCCTGATGACTCCCCATCCAAGTCTGGCTCGGGGAAGCCATCAAAAACCGCCAAACCCTCGGCTCCAGCTTCTGAGCCGAGGGCTGGTGTTGTCGAGACGGCTCCGACCTCGGTTCTGGCTGGCTGCGAGGTGAGTAAAGTGGGATGTAATGTGATCCTATCTCGCCTACATTCTGTACAGATGGGTTCGGAGCCGATCCTCGGCTCCGACTCGGCACGCTATACTATAGCACGAAGTCTCTTATTGGCTGAGCCTCCTCATATCCCAGGATGCCCCACTACTGCTTCCCCAGATCTCGTTTGCCGCTTCTACAGCATAGACGTGGTCTCGGACTTGGCTGAGCTAAGTGCCTCTAGTATTTTAAATTTCTGTCAGAAATTTTGTCAAAATTACCCAAAAGCTGTTTTAACAGCTACTAATTGTGGTGTGACTGTTTTTTTCTCAAAGTTTGTGGTAAAATAGTGTGTTTGTCAACGGTAAAGAATCCCGTTTAAGTTAGAGGGGCCTTGGCCTAGCCCTCGCGCTCTAGTTAGGGCTGCCTAACAGCTACTTATTGTGCGTGTTCTATTTGTTTGAACTTGTGGTAAAATATTTTTTTCTTGGGGGCAGTGTTCCCGTTTTACTTAGAGGGACCTTGCCTTTAGTCTGCCTGTTTCTTTTTTAGTCTGTATTGAAGTTTCTCTTTCTTTAAAGTTTACTAGGAGTAGATAGCCATGTCAAAAGAACATAGACCATCTGGATTCAAAAAATGTTCAAAATGCTCTTACAAAATGTCCATTACGGATGACCATTTGCTTTGTGTGTACTGTTTGGGGCCGAAGCACTTACAGGAATCCTGTAGTGTTTGCCACGCTTTTTCCTCTCGTGTGCTCCAAGAGAGGAAAAACAAGTTGATTTTGAAAGGGCTTATTACCCCTTCTTTTGAGGAAGCCCTATCTTCTTCTTCTTCCCCGTCGAGGAAGAAAAAATCTTCGGCTCCGACCAGCCCGTCGGATCCGACAGCAAAAAAATCTAGGCAGGCTTCTCCGTCGGCTCCACGGACTTCGGAGCCGAGGGCAGAACGGTCTGCCTCGATGTCTCCAGCCTCGACTCCTCTGACTTCGGAGCCGAGAGCTCGGGCATCGAGAGGCGAGTCACCTTCATCGGCTCCACTGCCTTTGGAGCCGATGAAGGTTGCCCGCTCAGACTCTTCCCCTTCGGTTCCGAAGTCCACATCGGCTCCAAAGGAAATTGCAGTAGTGGTGGAACCTCCCTTGGCGCCGATACTTCTCGGGTCCATTTGGAGCCGGTCCCCCAGTCTTTCGGAGCCGGCGGAGAAGTCAACTCGGACCCGGTCGGTCTCTTCTCGGTCGTCGAGGATGTCCGATTCGGATGTAGACAGGGTGCTTCAAAGGTTGTTTCAGTCTCCGGTCTTTCAAAAGTTGGTCTCGGCTCCGGCCCAATCGGCTCTGGAGCCGATTTCCCACCCTGCCATCTTTGTTCCTCCTCCAAAAGCTTCGGCACCGTTGGAGTCAGTGTTGGTGGAACCAGTGGAAGTTGCAGGGTCGGCTCCGACCCTAACTCCAACCCCGCCCTTCGGGTCGGTGTTCGGTACACGGACCTCCTCTGTCGGCCCCGGGCGTGACGCTTCAGGACCGATCCTTTTGGTTCCTAGCCTCCCTCTCGGTGCGTCGGCGGCGGGAGTTCCGTCTGCTGTTGTGGCCTTGGGGGTTGATCCTTCCCAGGACTCTGGGGGTCCCGCCTTCACGGCCATGAGGAGTGCCTTGGCCAAATCTTCTCTGGCCACTTCTAACTTCTCACCACCACCTTCCCTTGGCATGGAGACTAGTTCCTTTGCAGTCCCCCTGTCTCATGACAGCGGAGCCCTGGGGCGTGAGGTTACCCCCATCGGGGGTTCCCTTCTTCCTGGAGGTCCCTCCGAAGCGTCTTCGGAGGAACCTCCTAGGAAAAAACAGTGCAAGAGGAAGCACGTCGACTCCCCTGATGAGTCTCTCACCTCGGATACCAACCTCGATGATGCGGAGGGGTCCCCCAAGTCGTCCTCTGATGATGTATCCTTTGCGGACATCTTGGAAATCCTTAAACAACGAGGTGACTGGCAGTCCAAACCCCCTTCTGCTGAGGAGTCGGTGTTCCTCAAGGCCTTCGGGGCTCAACCCTCCGCCTCCTGGGTGTCTCCGCCCTTCAATGAGCTCCTGGATTTGATCTCGCGAAGGGCGTGGGAACATCCGGATTCTGTTGAACCGGTGCCAGCTCAACCCAATAAATTCCTTTCGGCACCCCCGGATAAGGACTTTCTTACCAAAGGTGTGGCTGTAGATGCCTTGGTGGTGTCATCTGCTACCCAACAAGATGTGGCAGAGGCTTCAACGTCCGTCCATCCTCCTAATAAGGAGTCTAAGAGCATGGATCGGTACGGAAAGCGCACCCTTGCTTCAGCAACCTTTACATTAAGGTCTCTGAATTACCTGACGCATTTTACGAGACTGCAGAGGGATCTGATCAAGGAGCTTTCAGATACCCTCTCTGGTAACTTAATTAAGCAGTTGGCCCAGACGGTTAACTCCCAGTTGGCTACCCTATCCTCCCTATCCAACTCGTCCATGAGGCTCATTTCGTATGCAGCCGAGGGAGTGAGCAGAGCGGCGGGCACAGATGTTGCTCAACGGAGGCAAGCCTGGCTACGTCTGTGTCATTTTGCGGAGGCCTTTAAGTCTTCCTTTGCCGACACCCCCTTCGATGGGTCCTCCCTTTTTGGACCCAAGATAAAGGACACTTTGACTCGCTGCGAGCAGGAGGGCAAGACTTTAACTGCCGTACGGGCCCGGTTTTCCACTCCCTTCAGACCTTATCCCAAGGCTCGAAGAGGGGGGAAAATGTGGTTCCATAAGTCTCAAAAGTCTTACTCATCTCAGCAGAGCGATTCCCCTTCTAGAGGCAGAGGGAGGGGAAATTTTTCAGGGAGATGCCGTCCCAGAGGCGGCGGAGGCCCCCGCAACACTGGAGACCGCGAGTCCTTTCGTGGCTCCTCCTCCTTCCAGCATCCCTGAAGGAGTGCCCGACTGTGCAGCTCCGGAGCCAGTCGGGGGTCATTTTTCGAGGCATCTAAAGGCCTGGGAAAGTATCACCCAGGACCAATGGGTGCTCCGAATCATCGCCGGAGGTTACACCATTCCCTTCTTTCAACCCCCCCCCCCCACCGTCCCAAAGAATCCCAAACCTGCCACCCAGTCAACGGGATATGGCAGCCATCGAAATTTCAAAGCTGCTTCAAAAAGGAGTCATCCAACCTGTCCCCGCAGATCAGACCGGATCAGGGATTTACTCGAGATTCTTTTTGGTACCAAAAAAGACAGGGGACTTGAGACCCATTTTGGATCTCAGCAAATTAAACCGATCAGTGAAAAAGTCCAAATTCCGGATGGTCACCTCGCAAACCATTCTCCCGCTTCTGGAGAAAGGTGTTTGGATGTGCTCCATAGATCTCAAGGACACCTATTATCACATTCTGGTAAATCAGGCGTCGAGGAGACACTTGCACTTCAGCCTAGGGGACAGTCATTTCCAGTTCCGTGCACTGCCATTTGGTCTCACCACAGCCCCCAGGGTGTTCACCAAATGTTTGGCAGTGGTGACTGCTCACCTGAGGAGTCTAGGATTCCAGGTGTTTCCATACTTAGATGACTGGCTCCTAACTGCCACCTCAAGGCATCTACTCTTAAGAACTCTAGCAGCCACTATCTCCCTAGGCAGCTCCTTAGGCATCACCTTCAATTGGACAAAATCCGTATTGCTGCCATCACAGCGTATTCTGTTTATTGGTGCAGAAATAGACTCAAGGCAGATGCGAGTCTATCTTCTTGCGGAAAGGATAGCAACATTGCAGTCTCAGGTGCGGGCGTTACTCCTCAGACGTCGAGCTCCAGCCAGAATGGTTCTGCAGCTGTTGGGTTCCATGTCAGCCACCATTCTTCTCGTTCCATTTGTAAGGTTACATATGAGGATACTTCAGTGGCTCCTCTTAGCCCAATGGTCTTATCAAGACCTTCCCCTCAGTCACCACATATTGGTAACAGAGATGTGCAAACAGGATCTTCGTTGGTGGCTTCATTCCCCCAACCTGGTTCAGGGGCGACCCTTCGTCCCCCCATCCCCCTCAGCCACGTTGACTACGGACGCCTCCCAGACAGGGTAGGGGGGACATTATCTGGACAGGTCGGTCCAAGGCACGTGGCAGTCCGACGAGAATCTTCTCCACATCAATATCCTGGAAATGAGGGCGGTGCTTCTAACGTTGCAAGCACTACACGACCACCTCCCCCAGGGGACGATTGCCATTCAGTCCGACAACATGTCGGTAGTCTGGTACTTGAACAAGCAAGGAGGGACCAGATCCTACCCCCTTTGCAGAGAGGCCATGAAGGTATGGGATTGAGCGATTGCTACCAAACGCTTTCTAGTGGCAACACACATTCCGGGAACATCCACTGTGATAGCCGACAGACTGAGCAGGACTATTCTCTCCCCACACGAATGGTCCTTGAATCACAAGGTGGTAACACAGATTTTCATGAGATGGGGAATCCCATGTTGCGATCTCTTTGCAACTCCCCTCAATGCAAAATGCCAGCAGTTCTTCTCTCTCATTCCAGTTCCAGGGGAGACCCTCAAGGATGCTCTAGTCCAAGCCTGGCCTCCGGGTCTGCTATACGCCTTTCCTCCTGTTCCCCTTATTCCCAAGGTGGTTCAGAAGGCAATTCGTTTGGGAAGCAAAATGATTCTTATCGCCCCATACTGGCCTCGTCAAGTATGGTTCCCCTTTCTTCGCAAGTATGCATTGGACGGTCCCTGGTTCCTGGACCAAGTTCCAGACCTTCTGATACATCAGTCAGGACAGCTCCATCAGTCCCTCCATTCATTCAAGCTAGCAGCTTGGCTACTCCTCTTCCGACCATAGTTAGGAGCCATTCTTTTGACCCTGAGGTTATGCATATTTTGTCATTGGCCCACAAGTCTTCTACAAAAAAGATATATAGCAGTAAGTGGAAGAGGTTTGCTATTTGGGCTCAACTCAGAGGATTAGACCCTATGACAGCTTCTGTGTCAGAGGTTCTGAAATTTTTAACCTCCCTGTTCAACCAGGGTTGTTCGGTGTCCACCATAAAAGTTCAATTGGCGGCTATTTCCAATTTTCATGAGGATGTCGAACCACCTTTAATGAGCAACAAGTTGTGCAAAGCCTTTATCAAAGGAGCTTGGCTTCTTAGGCCACCTATATCGCATCCTGCACCACCGTGGGACCTTAACGTAGTGTTAGGAGCATTAACAGCACCCCCCTTTGAGCCGGCTGCTACCTGTGATTTGAAATTTCTTTCTTGGAAGACTGCCCTTCTAGTTGCTATCACATCAGCCAAGAGAGTTTCAGAACTTCAAGCCTTATGTATCAATCCACCATACCTGATATTTCACAAGGATAGAGTTTCTCTAAGACCAAATCCATCCTTTATACCAAAGGTTTGTTCTAAATTTTGCTTGCAACAATCCCTGGAACTACCAGTTTTTTTCCCTAAGTATACAGACAGGGCTGAGTATACATTTCACACCTTAGATGTGCACAGACAATTACGTTTCTATTTGGATAGGACACAACAATCACGAAAGTCAGATCAACTTTTTGTGTCTTTTTCGGACAATAAATTGGGCAAAGCCGTCACGAAAGTCACTATTGCCAAGTGGATCAGAGACTGTATCAGTCATATTTATCACATTTCAAATAAAGAGCTTACTATTCCTGTTAAATCTCATTCTACCAGGGCTATGTCCACTTCACCGGCTTTTCATTCCAAGCTCTCTATTAGTGACATCTATGCAGCTGCTACGTGGTCTTCTCTTCATACCTTTATTTCTCACTACAAATTGGATGTGGCATCCAGGGGCCGAGCTTCCTTCTGTTCCACAGTTCTCCGGACTGTTTTCCAATGAGCCACCCAGGAATTAGGTGCTAGGGACGCTGTCCCATCTGTACAGAATGTAGGCGAGATAGGATCACATTACATCTTTTAGTTATGTACTTACCATAACTTTAGATGTATGGGATCCATCTCGCCTACATTCCTAATAACCCACCCTCCTTCCCCCTGCCTTGGAAGCCAGAAGAGACCGAACGATCCGAATACAACTGTTTTTTCCTCACTTGAAACACCTGGCAATCTTATAACAATAGTCTATGTGTGTGTGCATGTGTGCGGACAAACAAGATCTGGGGAAGCAGTAGTGGGGCATCCTGGGATATAAGGAGGATCAGCCAATAAGAGACTTTGTGCTATAGTATAGCGTGCTGAGTCGGAGCCGAGGATCGGCTCCGAACCCATCTGTACAGAATGTAGGCGAGATGGATCCCATACATCTAAAGTTATGGTAAGTACATAACTAAAAGTTCTGCTTCGAAACCATCATCGGAGCCAACCCCAGCGCGCAAGTGCTCTAGGTCACCTTCTTTAGAGTCCGTCAGATCGGCTCTGAGATCCCCCCTTCTATCGGAGCGGAGTCATAGGACTCATTCATCGAGGTCTTCCAGGCTCTCCGATCACGACATCGAGAGGGTGGTCAGTAGACTCATAAAGTCCCAGGCTCTGGCCCAAATGCTTCAGAGCCCATCTCACCAGACTGTGGCTCCTTCGATACAGTTATCCATTCCTCCTCCGACTCATCTCTCGAGTTCGGAGCCGGAGTTCGTCGGAACCGTGACCTTGCCCACGTCGGAGCCGATACCCCCTCGTTCGGCTCCGGTGTCGTCGGCTCTGGTGTTGTCGGCTCCGACCTCTTTATTGGTTCCGTCCATGGAGAGGTCCGGGTGCCGGGACTCCATTGTCAGCTCCAAGGGGGCGAGTGGCATCGGACCCTTGTCCGACCCCGCTCTCCCTCTCGGAGCTTCGGCTCTGGTTAGTTCGGCCCTGACAAAATTCTCAGAGCCTTCTCTGATGGTTCAGGGGGCGGTTCCGGCCTCTTTGGAGCCGGGGCTACTTTTGGTGTCTGATAGGGGAACCTTCGAGGTGATGAGGAGTGTGCTGGACCCAGTGTCCACTCCAAGGTTAAGTTCTGTGGCTCCTCCCTCTGTAGTGCCTGTTACGGTCTTTGGCCATCCTCCTATACCCGACAGCAAAGATCCAAAGCGTAAGGTACCCACTTTGGGTGTCTCCTCCTCTTCCGAGGGTTCCCCTGAAGCTTCAGGGGAACCCCCTAGGAAAAGAAAGTGCAAGAGGAAGCACATAGTCTCCCCCGAGTCTGTCATGTCGGACACCGACTTGGATGAGTCAGAGAGTTCCCCCAGATCCCCCTCTGAGAATGTCTCCTTTTCAGACATCCTGGAGATCCTAAGACAGAGGGGAAATTGGTCCACTCTAACCTTCTGAGGACGAGTCGGTTTACCTTGACGCCTTTGGATCTCGCCCTTCCATCTCCTGGGTGTCTCCCCCTTTCGACCCACTAATGGAGGTAGTGGCTAGAAAGGCGTGGGCAGCTCCTGATTCAATGGAACCTACCCCTAGGAGGCCTTCGAAATTTATTTCTGCACCAGATGACAAATCCTTTCTCACCAAAGGTGTTTCAGTTGATGCTATGGTGGTAGCAGCAGCCACTAAGAAGGAATTAGCTGATCCTTCTGTACCTGTTCATCCTCCTAACAAAGAGTCCAGGACCATGGACAGGTACTGCAAGCGGACCTTTGCTTCAGCGACATTTTCAATGCGATCGCTGAACTATTTATGTCATTTCACCCGCCTTCAAAGAGACTTGCTCACAGAGCTGGGTGAAACGGTACAGGATCCTTCTGCTGCGGGGTTTACGGACAAAATAAACTCTCAGCTGGCTACCCTAAACTCCATTGTTAACTCCTCCATGCGGCTAATCTCTTATGCAGCTGATGGAGCGAGTAGGGCTGCTGGCACAGGCGTTGCATTGAGACGCCATGCTTGGATGCGACTCTGTAATTTTGCCGACCCCTTCAAGGCGTCCTTCACCAACACCCCCTTTGACGGTTCGGAATTGTTCGGGCCTCAGGTGAAGAATACCCTCACCAGATGCGAGCAAGATGGTAAGACTCTCTCTGCCATGGGAGTCCATTTTTCCATGCCTTCTAGACCTTATCCTAAGGGACAGAGGGGTGGAAAGATGTGGTTCCGCAAACCACAGATAGTCGCGCCTGCCGCACGTGGTGAATTTCCCCCTAGAGGCAGAAGGGGGAATAATAACAGACGCTGCCCCAGGGGCAGAGGGGGTCCACAAAACCAGGGTTCCAGGGAATCTTTCCCTGACCAACCCTTTCAGCATCCCTGAGAAGCTGCCCGACTGTCCACCTTCGGAGGCAGTCGGGGGAAGATTATCTCTGTACCCGGAAGCCTGGCAATCCATCACTCAAGACACATGGGTACAGAAGATCATATCCGAGGGTTACAAAATTCCTCTCACTTTCCCTCCAGTACAACCGCCAAAACCCCTACTAGACATACCACCCGCGCAGAGGGGTCAGGCTCAGCTAGAAATAAAAAAGCTGTTAAACAAAAGCGTCATCTAGGCAGTCCCAGCAGATCAGCTAGTATCCAGAATCTACTCCAGGTTTTTTTTGGTACCAAAAAAGACAGGAGATTGGAGACCCATTTTGGACCTCAGCTATGTGTTAAAGACAAAATTTCGGATGGTAACACTGCAGTCCATTCTACCCTTTTTGGGCAGAGACAACTGGATGTGCTCGTTAGACCTCCAGGACGCGTACTACCACATAAAAATACACAGGCGCTCCAGGAGGTTTCTCTGCTTCTGGCTGGGAGTCAGTCATTTTCAATTCAGGGCCCTGCCCTTTGGTCTCACCACAGCCCCCCGGGTGTTCACCAAATGTTTGGCAGTGGTCACGGCTCACCTGAGACAAAAAGGATTCCAGGTGTTTCCATACTTAGACGACTGGCTCATTTCCGCTACCACCAAACAGGATCTCATAATGGCCAGGGATTATACTATCCATCTTTGCAACAGCCTGGGTATTTCTATAAATTTTGCAAAGTCCTCCTTGTTGCCTTGTCAATGTATAAACTTTATAGGCGCCGTATTAAACACCACAGAAATGTCTGCAACATTACCACCTCAGAGAGTGACAGACAGAAGGTGGAATGTTCAGCTCCTGTTTCAGTCCAGCAGAGTCCAAGTCAAGCTAGTATTGAAAGTGTTGGGCCTCATGGCGGCGGCGATTCTTCTACTTCCATTAGCATGCTTCCACATGAGGCTCCATCAGTGGATGCTGTTTTCTCAGTGGTCCTTTCAGCAGCTGCCAATGACCCACATCATTTTGATAACACCATCTTGCAAGAAACATCTCTCCTGGTGGATGGTTTCCCCTCAGCTTTTTCAGGGCAGACCTTTTGATCTCCCCCCTCCAGTTGCCACTGTCACAACGGATGCCTCCCTGATTGGGTGAGGGGGCATTATCAGGGCAGGACGGTCCAGGGCACTTGGCAACAGTCAGAATGCCACCTGCACATAAATGTCCTGGAGATGAGGGTGGTGCTTTTGACGTTGCAGGCCCTTCAGAGCTCTCTTCCCACGGGCACTATAGCAATTCAAATGGACAATATGTCTGTAGTGTGGTACATAAACAAGCAGGGCAGAACAAAGTCCTACCCTCTCTGTCGAGAAGCACTCAGACTTTGGCAATGGGCGATTTAATCTCAACAGTTTCTGATAGCAACGCATATCCCCAGGAAGTCCAGCATCATAGCAGACAGATTGAGCAGAATTATCTTCATGCCTCACGAGTGGTCTCTAAATCAAGCGGTAGTAGACGGAATTTTTTGGAAGTGGGGCCAGCCTTGCTGCGACCTTTTCGCAACTCCGCAAAACAGCAAGTGCCTCGACTTCTTCACACTTTTCCCTCTACCAGGCAAGCCCCTCAGAGACGCTCTTGTTCACGTTTGGCCCCGGGGTCTTCTTTATGCCTTTCCTCCCTTTCCATTGATCCCGCAACTAATTCAGAAAGCAACCGCTTTGAGATCCAAAATGATTCTCATTGCCCCGTTTTGGCCTCGACAAGTTTGGTTCCCGTTCCTGCACAAATACCTACTGGAACAGCCTTGACATCTGGAACCCCTTCCGGATCTGTTGTCACCTCACGGGCAAGCTGCATCAGTCTCTACATTCCATCAACCTCACAGCTTGGTTGCTCCACTTCCAGCCATAGCCAGGCTTCCCCTTATTTCTCCTCCTGTTCGTGATATCATTCTGGCTTCCCATAAGTCCAATACTAGGAAGACTTATGCGAGTAAATGGAAGCGTTTTTCACACTGGGCACAAACTAGATCTTTAGATCCCTTTCATGCACCCATTCATGAGGTTCTAGACTTTCTGGCGGAGCTTTTTCATTTGGGGTCATCATCGGCCACTATCAGGGTACAATTAGTGGCCATTGCTAATTTTCATGTTGGACTCTCAGAAGCAAATATTATGTCCCACAAACTCTGTAAAGCCTTTCTCAAGGGCATTTTGTTACTCAGACCTCCAGTTAAAGATCCACCCCCACAATGGGATTTGAATTTAGTTCTAACTTCACTAATTCTACCCCCTTTTGAACCAGCAGCTTCTTGCTCCCTCAAACTTCTTTCTTGGAAAACACTTTTTTTAGTAGCCATAACATCTGCCAGAAGGGTATCGGAACTTCAAGCCTTGTCTGTCCATCCTCCCTATTTGTTTTTTCATAAAGATAGGGCAACTCTCAGAACAAACCCTTCCTTTCTACCAAAAGTGTTATCGGAAGCAAATCTAAACCACTCCATTGATTTGCCCGTCTTTTTCCCAGACTATACCAACAGGGCTGAACAAAAATTACATTCATTAGATGTTCATCACCAATTACGGTATTACCTCGACAGGACAAAACAATTCAGAAAAATCAGACCAGCTCTTCCTCTCTTATGCTGCAGGCAAGAAAGGGCTTCCAGTATCAAAAGTTACTCTTTCCAGATGGCTGACATCTATTATTACCTTGATCTATGAGTTGAGACACAGGCAACTACCCTCTAGGCCTAAAGCTCATTCAACCAGGGCACTATCAACTTCAACGGCTTTTCAAGCAAGGTTACCACTAGATGCCATTTGTGCAGCAGCTACATGGGTGTCCAAACATACCTTTATTGCCCATTACAAGCTTGATCTAGCCTCCAGAAATAGAGCTGATTTTGGTTCCACTGTACTCAGGAATCTGTTCCATTGAGCCACCCAGGACTAAGATGCTAGGGTCGCTGTCCCATCCAGCAGAATGAAGGCGAGAATGACAACTTAACATTAAGAAGTTATGTCTTACCATAACGTTCCATGTTAGTTGTCTTCTTCTCGCCTTCTTTCTTGCGTCCCTCCCTCCTGCCCCCTAGCCTGGATAGACTCGAGGTTCTGAGTCCTTCCATTTCTGGAGATACAATATGTTGCGTCTTTCATGGTATCCTTAGTGTTACTAGCAGGTAATCTGTACTCGTAAAAGAGGATTATAATATTATTATTATTATAATATTACTTTTGATACTATGTCTTAGCTTCCAAACGAGATCTGGGGAGTTAGCACATGGTATTGTGGGATATAGGGCTGCCTCGAGCCGGTAAAAATAGCTCTCGAGCTATAATATAGGCCGAGTCGGAGCTGAGGATTGGCTCCGAACCCATCCAGCAAGAAAGAAGGTGAGAAGAAGACAACTAACATGGAACGTTATGGTAAGACATAACTTCTTATTATAGAACATCATGTTGCAGGTGGTAATTGATCTATTTTCAACATATGCATGCTGATATATGGTTTCAAGTCCCAACCTATCCAGTTCTGGCAATAACTTATCCAGTATTACCTTCTCCATTATTTTTCCACAACATGAACGTAGACTTGGGTCTATATGATTCTGGGTTTGTCCTACTCCCCTTTTCCTTAAAGACAGGTTTAATAAGTGCATGTCTCCAATCTTGAGGAATCTCCCTATATTTATATGACCTAGTGAATAATAGGTGTAATGGCAGTGTAAGTTCTTGCTTAAGTGTTCTCAAATCATTGTTACTTATTCCGTCTCCTCCCTGCGCTTTGTTTGGATCCAGTTTGCACAGTTCTTTTTTCAATATAATCTAATTTGATTCCAGTATCTGGGGTTACCTGGATGTCACTAGGACAACTTACCACCCCTTTTGTGGAGCCAAACTGTTTTGCATAAGATTTTGTAAATATATCTATAATCTATTGTGACTGAGAATAAATTTTAGAATCTGCACACAGTTTATCAATTTGTGTATCTTTACTCCTTCCACATCTTATTTATCTATAAAAAGGTTTCCTATTATGCTCAATATCTTTATATACATTTTCTTCAAATTTTTCTTGATCTTGTCTAACACTATGCTTAATCTGTTTGTCAAGCCCGTTTATTTCAGTTTTCAAAGTTGTAGTTCAATTTCTCTTCCATTTCTTATATTTTTTGTCTCTCACCTTAATCAGGTATCTTGTTCTTATGGAAATATAACCCCCTAATGTTATGTGCCTAGATCCTGATGTTAAACATTTTTTTTTTACTTTTTGCACTCAATTTCTCTTTTAAAACTTACCACATTTCGTCTACAGTTTTTCCACTGAACACCTAACTCCAGTTAGTTTTATATAGCAACTTTTTTGCTTCCCTATAATCTGTAATTAACCTTCTGTGCATTGGCTTAAATTTCAGTTTGGCAGAATTATCTAGCAACAAATTAACCTTTACGATCCCATGATCACTGCACATCAATGGTGGTAAACCTTGACTTGAAGTTACAGTAATTTATTTAGGAACACAAACAATATCTAGTATATTCCGTCCCCTGGTAGTTTTTTTTTACAATCTGAAGCATTTGTTGTTCCTAAATATACTCTATGAATAATTTCTTTACTAACGTTGTTGAGTCACTATTATTCCAGTCTGTTTCTGGTAAATTTAATTCCCCAGCTAATATTATTCTTCCCTCCTGTGTTTCATGTAAGAAATGTATGAATTCCTCTAGGTCATCTGCACTTGACTTTGGTGGTCTGTATACTCCAACAATTGTTATATGTTCCAGGGTTGTCTTTATTGTCACAGTTACACAGTCTATAGTATTGGTATTATCATTGAACATATAATAATCACAAGTCTCATAGCTATCTTTAATGCCTATCATGACACCTCCACCTGATTTTTTGTTAGAATGTCTGCTACAGTAAAAACATGTATACCCTGACAGAACTGGTTTCCAGTCATTGTTCTTTAACCATGTTTCACAAACTATAACAACATCAATCTTGTGGGAACGTAGCACATTTTCTAATAAAAACACTTTATTATTAATGCTCCTAGCATTAACAACCACCAGAGATGCATCAAATGTTGCTATCTGTGAAATGTTACATTTTTGACCTGGCAAAAATCCTAGCTAGTGTTTGTCAAATATTGCAAAATATCTGCTGCAAAAATTTTCTTCCCTGATCTAGACAAATGCACACCATCCTGTCTGAACATGTGTGCCAAAAAAAAGGCTTGGATACTCTATACATTTCCATTTTTTAAAACAGGGCATTTTTTCCATGTAGGTGTTTATCCAAAAAATATTTTCATTCACATTGACCTGACTATCCTTTCTATACATGATTTGTGAAAAATATGTCCTAACACCTGTACAAGCTATACTATCTAGGAGGGCTGTCAGTTCCTGACTAACAGTCAGAGAATCTTTGTTGGTGACATTTGTACCAACATGAATAAAAACAGATTCATACTTCCTTACATTAAGGTGTTCCAAGGCTTGTTTCACATCTTCTAATTTTGCTCCTGGCAAGCATAACACTACTCAATGTTCATTATCATCTCTGCAAATATAAGTATCAGTTCCTCTAATAACTGAATCTCCATTTACAAGAATATCTTTTGCTGACCATCTTTGAAGAATCTTCAGCTTCTAATACAGTCATTTAAGCTCTACCAATTGTTACAAATGATAGATCTTCATCACTATTAGTCTTATTAATTCCACTGTTTGCATTGCATATTTAATTCTCATCCAGCTGGCACTGTAAATCCACAGCTTGAGCCATGTAGTCAACATCTGTCTTCCTCTTCTTTTTTCTTACAGTAATGTTCTTCAATCCTTCCACGTTCAGTTTTGATTTCTTCGTTTTCACCTGTCCCTTGCTTCTTTTTTCTACCTTTTCCATTGGAAAGGTGATGTCTTTTTGTGTAGACTGAGGGTTTTCTGATAGATAGATATCTTCATTCCCTGTCACCAGTGTGTTACATAACAAAGCAGAATCCTTTTTTTACTACGTATTCTCTTTCCTTTACAGTCATTAGTCAGTTTCTTTTTCTTCCTTGTTATTTGTTGAGAACTTCTTCCTTTCTTTTTTTGTTTCCATCTAAACAATCTGGCTCCTCAGATTGCTGAGTACTTGCATCCACAATTCCATAGTTCTCAGGGGCCTCATCATCTTTCATAGGAGTTGAATGTTCTTTGCAGAAAATAGATGCATCATTTCCTAAATCTGTTCTATTTGTTCTATGCCTAACATTATTTAGTTCATCAGTCCAGTCATTAATATATGATACAACAGTTCTCCAAGCCATGCCAATTGCACATGTGCAATCATCATCATTAAGTCGAGATTTGCTTCTAACAATGGTAAGCAAATCATCCAACTTTTGACATGAGGAACAAAGATCACCAGTGTTATCAACTGTTACCTTTAAATATGCATAGCATTTATTACACTGTACAAGATACTTGTGTATTAGCAAATCATTAATTACATACTCATTTAAGGAATCCATGTTCAGCTTTAATTGAATAAAATATTGCAAAGGAAAAAATTTACTCAAAGTAGCAAAATATTCAAAGGAACTTAAATCAACTTCTATGACAAAAATGATACCAGCAATATACAACTAAATAATAAAATACAGTAAAGTTGTTTTGACCATA